>NC_134018.1:32184834-32489334 GCF_040712315.1 Castanea sativa
GTATTGAATATTTATCTCTCTCCAACGACCACTGTGCTTCGTCTCAAACTCATTGTTGATTTGAGAACCAAGTCTCCTTTCCAACAACTACCATGCCTTTGTCGCAACTCATAGTCAATCTCTCTCTCTCTCTCTCTCTCTCTCTCTCTCTCTCTCTAGGTTTCCATTGTGGCAACACAGGATGAGGTGGGGCCCAATGGGTGCCCATTGGGGTGAGGATGGGGGCAACAAATTCCCCCTAGTGCAAGGGTGGGGTGAGAAATATGATGTCCACTCCAAGCCCATTTTGTTGCCATTTCTATAAAGTGAGTGTTTGGATAGGAATTATCTACGTCTAGCGTTTTGAGTTTTGCATTTTCCTTTTTTTTTTTTTTTTGCATGCGTTTCAAGAGACAAATTTCACTGTTTATTTACTGTTCATGAACAGTAGTCATAATATTTGACTTTTCAGCTACTCTTCAGCACATTAGTGGGTCCCGTGCATTGTTCACGGGACCCACAAACCTTACTTTTCAGCAACTTCTTCATTAAAAATGGGTCTCACGGTACTATTTACACATTTAAAAATTATTTTGCTACAATGTTTTTAGTTTTCAGTTTTTAGCAAAATAAGCTATATCCAAACGGACCTTAAGTAAGGAAAGAAGATGGAAGAAAAAGTCATATAAATTAACAATTATGAACATGTTTTACTAATTAAAAAAAAAAAGATATATATATTATAGAAATAAATTAACAATTTATTTATTTTTAATATAAATGGAACTCCTCTCTTTTTGCATCCCCTCCCCCCAAAATGAGGGGTTTGGAGGGTAAGATTGTAAGATACCCCCAAACACACTCTTTAAGTCTTAAGATATTCTATTCTAATAACTCCACTTTCCTCTTCTCTACCTTCATTTTCTATTCCAACCTTACCATTTTAGACCCACATTATGTGTCTCCCTGATTGGCAATGTGAGACTTTGTCCGCGTAGACTCATCAATTGTTTTTTCCTTTTTTTTGTTAATTAATTTAAAGGAGAAGAGTAGACAAGGCCTTATAGTTAAAGCCTTATAGGTGATTCGGTAAAAATCTCAAGCTTACTTTTAAAGGATAATTCTAATTCTCGAATAGCTTATGTAGTTACAAGACCATCGCCAACAATACTTCAAACTTGTACTGCTGACACCATGTAATTTATTTCAAAGTTAACATGTGCAAGCTTTATATTTCTCGATGTTCATGGATGATTAATTAGATTATCAAAGTTTGTCACTTTAAACTAGTCTATGAATCAATTTAAGGTTGAATTAGCTTTTCTTGTTGATAGGGAAGATCAGCATTATTAAAAGTTCTAAAATACTTACTACGATTGAATTACTTACCTTATCGCCTGCAAAAAAATAATAATAATTCTCTACTACATCCTTTAATTAGATCTTGAGATGTTCCTATTCATATTTTGTGATATCAAAATCTCTTTTTTCAGTTGATGAGAATAAGATAACAATAATAGAGAAATGGTTCTGAAAAAGTAGCTAGGGGGAAAGCGATGACTGATGAGACATGTCTCGTACACCACAACGAGGAGCTTGAATGAGAAGGAACAACGATTACGATTAGAGCCATACAAATGTAAGCTGTAGAAAGTTAGACTAACAAAGTAATCCTATTTTTACAGTACTAGATAGCAACTAGCTTGCTTGAACAACTGGAAAGGTTGATAAACGTGAAGATTTGAAGTCTTGGCATGGAAAATGACTTGCTACTATTAAAGGTTCATTTGAATTCAATTTTCAGCTACTTGGCCTACTTTTATTGAAGCATTATTACATAATCTCGCCCTCATGCTTATTATAGATGACCATATACACACACAATCTAGCATATTGTAATATTTTCCAAAAAGATTGCAGGCAGACAACACAATAAGAAAGTTAAATACTATGCATTAGTTGCAAAAGTGATTGAACAACTGAACCTACGAAGTGCCTCATCGGAGGATGGGTACCAAAACACCAACCAAATCCAAAAGCAAAGGTTCTTGCCGTTTGATACATAAATGCTGATTGAACAAAACCAACATCCTTCTCCCCCTACTCCATCATCCATAAATGCTACATTAAAAGCTCCAGATTTGTGTCCGTGAGCTTTTTCACGATTCCTGTACCTTCTTAAATTAATATTCCAACTTCCTTTGTTGTTGGGTAGTTGGAAATTTAAATGCAACTTCTTCAATGCTACCATTACCACCCATCTATTTTTGTTGCATATTGGGCACTACTTTAAGAGATAGACAGTCTGTTCTCTCTTTAGTAGGAGTATATACATGATCTCCAACCCCCACACTGCCTTGTCCCTCGCTCATTATCTCTTTCCAGTTCCTTTCTTAATAAACTCTTTTAAGTCATTTAGTTTGAGGTGCTAGCTATGAATTGCATCACTCTTACTTCTACCAAATAATTGCATTTTTCTTCATATATATCATGTCTTGTTGTGAATATATACTACTTCTTTCAATTTTTTTATTCATTGGTGTTATGAATTGCTTTTTCTCTTTCGTATGTTTTGTTTTATTTGCAGATTTGTTGCTAGCTAAGCTAAGATCAAACGTGGTGATGAGAGAGATGGATCAGTTTAACGGGATATTGGTCCGGTTCAATAAGAAATCAGTGTTCAAAATGTTATGGGCCCTGCTTTTTGATTGAGCCGTGCCAATATCACGTTCCACTGCTCCCAAATCCTCGTATCTTTTCCAGCAAAGGGTCAAAGATATTTTCTTTCTTTCATAGCCTGAAACCCCAGGACATGGAAGGTAAGTCGGAGTCCTAGTGCATTCTTTCTTTTCTTTTTCCGTTTTCTCTTTTTAACTCAACAGTTAATAACTTTCTTTTCTTTTTCTAATTTTTTGGCATTGATGTTCATGAATTTAGGTAATTAAAAGTCTCCTTGTGCAGTTTGTTCAACCCAAGCTCTTTGTCATGATGATATGGTTCTAGGATAGACCCGTTCACAAGAAGAGGAATCATGGAGCAATGTTGAAAATAAACTTTGATAGTTTTTTTTTCTTTGCTTTACTTGCTTTTTTTGTGTAAGAGAGAGGTTAGAGCATGTACCATTGCTGCTATTTTTTGCTTCATTAATGGGTCTTTCAAGCACAACTCGTTGCTAAAATTTGACACTTTTGCTCATTTCTCTTTGAATATTCACTGAGCAAATTGTTTTTGCTGCAAATTTAGCGCCAGCATATGGAAAGTAAGGAGAAATTTAACAAGTATGAAGTTTGTTGTAATGAATCTGAGGCGACAAGAACAATTTTAATGTATGTTTCCTTTCGAATTTAAAACAACAGTTTGCGTAAAGAAGTTGTACTATTATTAGTAGGTTAAAGACTCACGTTGAGAGTAGGAACTTTGGCCGATGGCTTAAAGTTTGGCCATAAGAGAACACCTCAGCAAACATTCATATTTTGCTAAGATATGAACCAAGTATTCTTGTTTTTGAAACATAATGCTCCTCGTTGATTATTACAAGATTTTATAATAATATGATTATTCATAAGGTCCATTTGGGAGGCAAAAAGAGCTTCTTAGACCCAAAAAGCTCTTTATATGCATTTGGCTGGATATCAGTAGAGCTTTTCTGGGGACGGAAGATGAGAACTGCTTTCTTAAAAGCCAAAGCTTCATGCATGACTCCTTCAAAAAAGTGTGATAATTTTGTTAGGAGATTAAATCCACATTATTCTTTTATGCTATTCTTAGGAGACTAAGATAAAGTAGTTCATTTTTTCTTTTATACTTTTGCTTTGAAGACACGAAAAAAGTGTGATAATTTTGTTAACCTCAGAACATATTTATTATTTATTAAGTTTAATTTTCATTTTTTGTTTGTACATCTTTTAGTTTGAAAATTATTGTGTACTCTCAGAATACCATAAATGCGTACTCTCTCTTCTCACATGAATGGTAGGTCCTACTAATTAAATTCATTGTGAGACCCACTATTTATGTGAGAAG
This sequence comes from Castanea sativa, assembly GCF_040712315.1. Lineage (NCBI taxonomy): Eukaryota > Viridiplantae > Streptophyta > Magnoliopsida > Fagales > Fagaceae > Castanea > Castanea sativa. The sequence continues at coordinate 32,188,837 of NC_134018.1, forward strand.
AGGGAGTATGCATTTATGGTATTCTGAAAGTACTTAATAATTTTTCCTTTTAGTTTAGAGAATACTTCATTTTCATGTTGAACATGTTTATAATTTTTTAAACCAACTTTTTTTTTTCTTGGCTACATAAGTTTTCAAAGCTTTTTGAGCACCTAAGGCAGTGTTTGGTAACGTTATTCTAGTAACGTTGTTTATATTTTCTGGAAATACGTATGAGTGAAAAAGTGTGAAAATATGTGTAATGTTATTTAAAAACTAAAAAACATTGTTTAAAATCGTTTATCAAACACCCCTAAATATTTCATTGAGTGTACATAGACTCATGTCTCTCTCACACACACACTACATAAGGGCATGAAGAAATTCCTTAAATACGATCCAAACTCTCAAGGTATTATGGTCCCAACTCCCAAGATACTAACTAGGAGTTATAAACCTAACTACCCAAGGTTTCATAGATCTCATAAGGCTTGATAACTACTAGACCAACCTCTAAAGTTTTTTTTTTTTTTTAAGAGTGTAAAATCCAAACAACTCTAAATTTTAGGAGGTAAAATCCAAGTTTTGAATCGTCAGGGTGTAAAATTTAAACACCCCAAATTTCAGGGAATAAAATCTAAATTCTAAAATTTCAGGGTATAAAATCTAATCACCCCAAACTTTAGAGGTGTAATTTGTGATTTATCATTTTTTTAATACTATTGTATAAAAATAAATAAATGATCATCAAGTTTTAGTTTAGTCCCCAAAGTTAAAATTCTAGCTCAATCCCCAGTTTACACGTAGTCTTAGAAATAGAACTAGAACTTGAAACCTTTTGGAAAAAATAACCATATTCAGCAAAATCGTGGCCTGAAAATGATTTCCATTGCTAAGAAAGAATCTTCAGCTGATTCTTTATACGACGAAACTGCGCCGAAAGGAAATTTGAACCTCCTAGTCCACTTTCTTCCTTTTTTTCAATTGTCATATCTATCAATTCTAAAATGACAATTTCAAAGTAAGGTGCGATTATTTCTACCATAAGAGTAATGACTAATCACTTAAAAAGAGGAAATGACCATATATTATAGGAAAATTATTAGATATTCTCGGAGCATTATAAATGTGCACTCCTTCCTCTCAGATAAATGATATGTCTCATCATGAATTTAATTAGTAGAACCCACCATTTATGTGAAAGGAGAGAGTATACATTTATGATACTCTAGGAGTACACAATAATTTTCCTATCTTGTAAAGCTGCAAAGAGCTTAGTGGGAGGAAACTTTCTATCATTGTTCTGATATTACTTATTAATCAAGTTGCATCAATAATTATATATTATATATAATTGATCTGTTTTTAACTTTGCGCAAGACTTTCAATATCTTGGCAAAGTTTACCATGTAGGGAATTTGCACGAATTCCTAAACCTGTGAGAAACAAAACTAGAGAAAACACACGCCAAAGAAAAAATAATCACACGCACAAGATAGTATTTATGTGGTTCGGCAATTTGCCTACGTCCACGGAGTTGCAAGGATTTCACTATTATCAGGGTAAATTACAAATTGCGGCTACAGACCTATTTATCTCACCAAAACTGACTTCACACAAACCCTAATCACAAAATCACATTTTCTACTAAAAACCGGATTCACAATGGGCCAGAAAAATTTTCCCGGGGCATTGCCCCGGACCCCCAAAAGGCTTGTCCATGAGCACTCCGGCTTGAGCCTGTTGGCCCAAGCCTCTGCTCTATGAACTAAGCTTCAGAAAATCTCCCATTAAAAAATCACGCAACATTATTTTGGTCTGGTCGGATCGTCAACCGGATCAAACATAAACTAAGTTCTACAAAGCCCAACATTCCAAGAGAGCTTGTAGAACTAGTCTTCACATTAAAATGTATTGATAGTTTGATACTGCTTCTTGAGATATGTATGGACGTCAATCTTCTCTTAAATCCATGTATATTATGTGTTAAAAATATTGTGAATTTATGTAATGGTGACTAAATATATTGTATGCCCAACTAGGATTTTAACCTAGCTAGCTCCTCTATATACCCTTGTTTAAGTTTTATTGTATAAACAATTGAACACAGTAAAAATATAGCCACTAAAGCTTTCTCCCGTGTATGTTGAACCGAACCGCGTTAACCCTTATTTTTCATTTAATGGCTTGGCTTCTCTCTATAATCTACATCAAAATTCTGTATTATCTTTCATTTTTAATTAACATTGTGAATCTGTATATATTTAACCAATTGATTTAGCCAAATTAGTAATCCATCAAACATCCAGATTCCCTGGTAACCCTGTGTCAATTCTATTGAAATTCATTTATTATAATGCCAAAAACTGCAGGGTTTTTAATACTATCTGGTTCCCGAGGTCCATCCAAACTCTTATTTATATAATTATTGTATCCAGAAGAATGCAAATATGGAGGTCGAAGACATGGAATTTACAAATATATATATATATATATGGAGTCACAAGACAGAATTTAGGAAAGAGATCATCAAGAGAGCATTTCTTCAAAATAATACTTGAAAACAGTAAGGAAGGGTGCCAAAAGCCACCAGATATTTATATTTTATTAAAAGCTTGATAGCCATGGAACTGTAACTTACAAATTGGCCTTCCAAGCATCAAAGAATGGGTGTTGACTATCTCTTGCTTCCTTTTCTGGCTGCTACAATGGGCAATCTCCTCTCTTAAAATAAAGAATGTCCTTGCAGCAACGCCCCTTCTCTCTCTCTCTCTCTCTCTCTCAGTGTAAGATGATATACTCTCTATACTCACACAAAAAATACAGGGCAAAAAAAAAAAAGCATGGTTACTTAACTACTCTTGCTTATCATCCTCCTGAGTTTGGAAGAAGTCCAAGCCGCTGCGTCTCAGAAAGAAGCACTCCACAAAGCATTTTCACCTTCCCCACACCGCCGATGAACTTCCTTAATCCTATCAGCAGACCTGCAAATCCCACTGCAGGTCCAATCAAAAGAAGCTACACAGACATTGCCTGCCTGAGCCTTCCACTCACAATCTGCATCAATAAGTTACATCAGAAATTTAAAACTACATAGAATATAGCGACACAAACCCATACTCGAAGTGTGTAAACAAACCAAACAAAAGCTAGTGTTCTCAGCATTTTGCTGCAACCCCATACCACAGACCAGAGGTACATGAAAATGGTACTCCAAGTGAGGGGGAAGAAGTCAATAAGCCATGTGACCACCTTTATAATCACTATATACAATACATTTAATCCACTTTCAAGCTCAAGATGCATAACATTCTAAGTTAGAAAAAAGGTAGAAATTAAGGAGTACGAGAGTAAATTAAATAAGATCAAGGTAAATCTCACTTAATGGTGAATATGGTAACCAGTGTAGTTGTAACCATCACAGAAAACAATGGGTTTTTTTTATATCTGCCATTCAATATTCAATACTGTCACCATCTGGGGTCCAGCACAAATTATCTTTATTGGTTGTACAGTATATACTTTCCCAGGACTCTACAATGATAAGTACTTCTTACCTTTCAGAAAGATAAAAAATAAAAATCACATTGTTGCTATCGTTTAGTCAATTCAATTTCTGGTGTCAAGTATCTTTCTTCTGGGAGAACGATTGGTATGATGTACTTTCCCCCCCCTTGAGCAAAACGTGTGAATTAATGCTCTACTGTCATTCAGGTAGAGAGTAATTTCAATTTAAATGACTGGATTTAGATTTTGATCTTTTCAGTTTATTTGACTGAATCTATTTTTATTATATTTTCTTTACAAAGTATCTAAACACTTGTTGCTCAAACAACCTTTTTATCCCTTTTTCCTATAAAAAAGAACCATATTGTCATGACAATTTACCAGTTCTCAGGAAAGCAGGACTTTACCAGGTGGAGTGCCACAACATAGTCTCCGATCATCAATATGCTCCACATCAAGTCCAATAAACCAAGATCCCAGTGAGACATCTTCATTAGCATACTTATGTAGAACATGCCTGAAATAATTATGCAACAACCATCATTATAGTGCAAGAAACAAGCCAACAACTTGTAGATCCACACATTAGCGTCCATCATTTATTTTGGGTAACAGTAAGTGCGCTTACTGGTTTATTGATATATAAGTTGCCAGATCTTTCGAAATAGCATAGAGCTGTCCTGTAGCATGACGGAAATACTTGTTCCCTGCCTCACCGAATTTCCAGTACTCAGGTTCATGGTATCTCACTCCCCTGTATGATGAAATGGGCAATTAAGAAACTAGAAGTTAATTACTTGGTCAAAATTCATCAGAAAAAAGATAAAATCATTTTAACAAGGAAAAAGGGAGAGAAAGATGCTTACTTTTGATTAAGGACAGGACCAGATTTCATGCATCCAATATATACCCGTGGTTTTGATCGATGTCTAACTAGAGTTTCTCCAAGTGTTGCTGTAGAAATTGAAATTAGTTAAAATCAATGTAACAAGAATAACATATAAAAATAAACTGCAGAAGTACTTGACGATATAAGAAACTAGAAGGTTAAACTTCTATGACAAATTTAGAGCCTTGGCTGCATTAATTATTGTAAATGTCATATTGAGTTATTATTCTCAATAAGAAAGATACAAAATTACAAACTAAATAACATTTTATGGAGTTTTCACCGTAAAGAAAAAATTTTACTCGCCTATATTTACATGTACGTCATCATCAACTTTAATATAGAAATCTGCATCCCACAAAGCAACAGCAGTAGCAAAATATATCTTTGTCTTGGCAGACAATTCCAGGTAACCTTCAACATGATCCTGCTCTCATGTAACACAGATGTAAAGTCAAATGGTATTTTCTATTTAATGAATCAATACAGTGAAAATGTATTTTGAAGCAATAATACATACAGCAGGAAAGAGTAGGCAACAATGGAAGAACAAAATATGAATTTATTACCAGCCTTAGCAAATCTCCATGCTTTCTGTCCTCAGCTTCAACAGCTCTGTCTAGAATACCCCCTGATGTGGCACTAAATAATGACAAGAAATGTTGAATTAATCATCCATTATGTCTATATTCTCAGGAACTTAAAATGACCATCAGTTGTTGGAAAGACAAGGGAATATGCAGGTGAAAGTTCCTGGGTGCAACCTCATATGGGATTTCAACAGTAACAAAGCCTTAGTCCCAAAATTTTGGGGTCGGCTATGGATTGTCAACAGATTAGTTAGGGTTGCCCACATGTATTCTCATATGAAATTTCAAAACTAACCCAAAATATAAAAAGAAATGCATACAGAAACAGTGTGCATGAAATAAAAGTGAGAAAAGATTGATTTAGGAGATCAAACTTTCGACGGCAAGAGATTGACTTATGTTTCTACCTCTAGGGAAACACAATGATGCCTCAGGATTTCCTAGAGACCTTTCAGAAGGACATACATGACTAAATAATCTGCTTGTCAAGAAATATGAGTATCCAGCAAAAGCCTAAGTGCACAGGAACTATTATAGAATGAGGAAATGGTGGATTCTTAATTAGAGACTTAAAAATTCCACTGATTTTCTACCTAGCATTCAAAAGTGGTTGCAACTAAATTGTTGTTCTGAAGACATACCAAAACCATAACCCCCTCCCCCCCCCCCCAAAAACCAAAAAGGCTGGCATTGCTTGCAGCATGAATAGACAAAAGGCTCAGCAGGTGAGTTTAAGATAAAGTTATGTAAGAACAAATCATGTCCACTTATCGAATATTAGCATCGAAAGAAAATTAAATGCCCACCTATGGCCAATGACAAACCGAACAATAATGCCCTTCTCTTCCTCCAGCTTCTTTCTCTTTTCACCTATTTTCCGTGTTTTCAAAAGCAAAGAAAATCATAAACTAAATCCAATTAAAAAACCAAAATAACATAAGAATAATCCAGAAAAAATCTAAGAGGGAGAAAGCAAGAAATAAACATATGAACCTTGTGGCATCCATGTTGCACGAACTGAATCTCGTCTTTTCCGGCTGCTGAAAGCAGTATTTATTCCTATGACCATTAGATACTTTCTTTTCCCAGGTGATTCATTCTTCTGTATATCTTGTGACAAAGGCGAGCCACTTCGTATAGACTCCTGAGCTGCCCTGGCAGCAGATAATTCCATCTCTAAACTTGAAATAGTCTTGTCTAATGTCCTACATTCAACAAACTATGTTAAGTGTCGCATTCAGAATACTTCTGAACCAAGCTCAGCATAAGACATAAGGGAATCAAGATAATTAAATAAGCATAAGCATAAGCATAACTTACTGTATAGCATTATGAGTCTTAAAAACTTCCCCCAAAATTTCCTTGGATTCACGCCTTACTTCCTTCAGATGCAACTAAAGGAATCCAAACAGAATTTTATTTTATTTTATGAGGCACATAACAAAGATAACATATAATCAAACACAAACGTTTAACACAATTCTAAATAAGAATTAAATGAAATCAAGCACTTATAAGAAAGAGATGCTCACAACTTTTGGATCACAGCCCTCTGAAACCAGTTTTAATCTTTCAGCTTCCATTGCCGTTGTCCGTGTGATACCTTTAGGCTCAGGAACAGTCCACATCCTGTACCAGTTTACTTTTATCATTAAAATGTCACAAAATTTCAGAAACAAGTATTCTTGTAAAAAATTCAGATATATTTTATATGATTGTTGTTATAAAATGAGAAAAATTATTTATACGAATGTATATATAACGATTTGTTAATAATAATTAAAACAGAAATTTGACAACATAAAAGAATATAAGCAAAGGAGATGACTGGAATTTTTTGCAAATATGAAGTCTTCTTTATTAACAATTCAATGGTTCAATTATGATTTTACCAACCTTAGTAACAGGTGGGCCTATATAAAATTAAAACATCAACTAATAAGCTGCAAATTGATCAACGAACTACAAGATAAACCAAAAAGACTTTTAAAAGTACTTTTGTAGTTTTTTGGACTTGTGGGAGGTTTTGGGTGGCTAGTAAAAACAAAATCAAGAACTTCCAGTTACCTCAGCCAGAGGTAAAATTAAGAGTATGATATTGAATAGGAGACATCAAATGCCTTCTGTTCTTTAATGAGAAAATGGGAGCAAAGGAGAAGTTTTTTTTTTTTTTTTTTTTTATAGCAAAGGAGAAGTTGAAAGCATTCTTCGGGGACCACAAAACTGGCATACAAGCAGAGCATCTTTATCTCATCCCAAAAATAATTTCTACATACAAACAGAAACAAAAACTGAACCATCTATAAATGATAATGGAATTGACACAAATTTGTGCAGAGTTTTTCAGTCTAGAATTGACATGTCCTAAATAGTATTAAATACACAAATTTATACATATGGAGGAGTGGTTTTTTAAACAGAAAACTAATATAGCTTGCAACCATAATATAAACTCAATTTAGATCTATCCAACTTTTACAATCAAATGGGTCAAGTAAATATACTATTGGCATGAATTTCAAAGAAGACTCAGATGTTAAATGCCATGAAACAATGAAATGAAAATGAAAAGTACCTTTCAATGCCATCAAAACATTAAAAATCATAAAAACTCAGAACTACCCAGCTGAAGAGAACACAGAAATCATTAATTTAAAAATTCTAAAGATATTAACAAAACATGTAAAGTATAATTCAGATCTCAGAAAAAAGTTTAGAGTTTAATTATTCTTCACGGTCACAAACCAATAAAAATGGATTGAAGTTGAACCCACTTCAGGGGAAAAAAAGCATAATTGACCCAACTTGTAAAAACCCACAATTAATTATCTTTGAAAAAGTTGCAGGAACTGAGAATTCAAAGAAAGCATAATAGAATACAACATATCCATACCTATTGGTGAAGAGCATTCCAACACAGAAACTGCCCAAACAAAGAAAAAGGGACCATTTTTGTGATATAACACTTCTAGAAGAATGCTCTCCTTTGCTTTTCCAAGACATTTTTATTGTTAGATTCTCCTATATTTCCAAAACCAATAACTTTCTTAAGCAAAACCCATATACAATACAGAGAGTGACAACAAAATCAATAAGACCCAGAAGCAGACCAAGCCCAGAGTAGCTTATAATCAAATATGAAATTCAAAGTGAGCTCTGAAACAAGATTTGAGACAGAGCAAAAGTCTGGAAAGAGAGAGAAGGAAAGTATCAGAACAGAGAAGTTGCTCTGTTTTTTAACTTCTTAGTTTGTTCTTTTCTTTATCCCTTGCTTTGTCCTCTCTCTCTCTCTCTCTCTCTCTCTTAACACTTCTTTGCAGGCAAGAGAAGTTGAAGTTGAAGTTGAACAGAAGTGAGAGGACTCACTAACTGCTATGTTCTAATTACCAAACAGTCCATGTCAGAGCTTCCTTTCTTTATACTGACCTCAGACCCCAGAAACTCTTACAGCAGTGACATTAATGCCCTTAGGACTGGTTTTTCTTTTCATTATATTACTAAAGTATATTATTATTATTTTTTGAATAAATTTTACAGGAACATGTTCTTGTTAGTTGTTACTGGATGCTGGTGGTCTCATCCACTCAGGGATAATAGATACAGCATGGGCTTTAATTATGATACGTACAGTGCACATGATATATTTTATGTCATTTATTGGGTTGATGGGTGCTTATTTACTCAATTTTTCATTCTACCCAACTCAATGCTTAATCATTTGAGCCACCCAAACTTTTTTTTTTTTTTTTTTTTTGAGAAAGACCCAAACTTTAAGTTCTAGTAACTATTTTGGTTCGGACATTAAAAGCTTGGGTAAAATAATAAACTTACCCTTCAGGCTTGGGCTAATATAAGCCATTGCAATGTAATATCAAAATTTTCAATATATTACATTGCAATGGCTTATATCAAAATTTTCAATATATGTTTCTCAAAAAAAAAAAAAAATTTTAATATATCGAATTTGCTTCCTAAGCCTAAGTTCAAACGTCATTTAATAATGTACTTTAAAAAAAAAAAAAAAAAAAAAGGTCATTTAATAATGTCGAAAATTTCCCTACTCCTCTAAATTCCTTCTCTATCTCTAACTGCTGTATATCTACCATTGACTATCCAAATACTCCCTCTCCCATATAATTAGGAGAGATCATGAACTGATCCAAGCTGAACCATTGAACCAGTTCTGCACCAATTGAACCATTGAGGGTTCTGATGGTGACTAGGGTGACTGTTGGAGTTCTTAGTTTTCCGATGTTAGTTGGCGCAATTGTCAATTGTGAAAGAAAGTGGGTTGTTGACGATACCAAACCAGTCAACACACACACAGTATATAAAATCAGTTAAAATCTATATATTAAAATAAAATGATGTTGTTTAGTTCTTTAAGAAAATATATAAACAAAGCAACACCGTTTTGTCCTTAACCTTAATAAAAATGTGAACTCTCTCATTTTAAGCTCAAAACTCTCTCTCCCTCTCTCTCAAATTCACTCCCAAACTCTACCGTTGTCAATCTGTCAAGTTCTGCCACTATTTCCTTCTTTTAAGGTTTATTAAGTCACTTTTTTTTCTTTGTCTCAAACCAAAAGAATTGGCTAAACTAAGCCCATATAAGAACCAACCAATTTAGACTGAAATTTCAACCTTCAACGATGAAATTGGTACCAGTTCTAGGCAAGCCAACCTCTGCTATTTGGCTGAAAGCCTAACCCCCACCCCCTCCCCCCTCCCCTCATCTAAAGCAAATCGATGTACATTCCTACATATAGTTGTCATAATATAATCACGGTAAGACTTGTACAATCAAGATAAGCGGCTAAAAGAAAGTAGAGGACTTGAAGTTATAGGGAACTTTTTAAACGGTGTTAAGTGTTATTTGCGCTTAAAGAGCAAATATGATATTTTAAAAAATCTTGATAGTATATAATATTAACCTGATTTTTGTATTTTACCCTAAAAACTAAACAAAGATAATTGTACATGCAAGATTGCAACACTACCTAGCAAATATATATATATACTTTTTTTTTTCTTGGCTAGGTAGTGTTTTAATTATTTCAATTTAATCATCAATATTCGATTATTTTTCAGTTATAATAGAGATTCTTCACAAAAACTGCCATTTACCTTCTTATGATCATAAAAAACAAGCATCAATATTCTTTTACACAAAAAAACCAAATGGCAAAACAAAAACAAGCATTCGTGTTTACATAATTAGCACTTCATTATAGAGTGGGACAAAAACAGGGAAGCAGTGGACTGTGGAAGAAAGATGACAAGAAAGTGAGCAAGCATATAATTTACTAACACATTAACACGTCTCTTGAAAAGGAATAAAGGATACGTTTTGTTAATTTTTCCATATTAGTGCGACTTTAACATGACCTGGCTCCTGAGAGAGCAAAGCATTAATCGCGCGTTTCTATACAGAGTTACAGACTCATGAGTTATGAGTTGCGAGTTTCTAATAGTTGACTTAATTTTGCCACTGGGATGACTTTAATATGCGTTTATAGGTTGATGGGGATTGGGAATGTGGCCTAATAATGTGCATAATTATGCTCTTAGCAAATCTCAAACGTTTTGCTAAGAAATAACGCAAACATGATTAGCTTTGATATTGCCTTCCTCTCCATTTCTATGATGTTGACCCTTTCCAATTATAGTGTTTTTTTTTTTATTATTTAAATATAGATACAATTCATTAGAAGTCATAATTTAAGTTTTCCCATTGATTTTTAACCACTCGGTTCTCTGATCAATAGATAAAAATTAAATTTTTTTAAAAAAAGTGTTTTCTATCTCAAAAACAATTAAATTTAATAATGTGGTTTATTAGTCAATGCAACCAGAATAATTCTTTAGTATTTTGGAAGAATAGCAAAGTAATACCTCATCTTCTCACATAATAGTAAGGCTTACATAATAAATTATGATAGCATGCACTATTCATATGAGAGGATAGAGCACCATGTTGTTGTACTCTTGGAATAACAAATAATTTTCCATATAACCAGATAGTTGAATTTAATTGAAGAACTTGCAATACAATGCTTAGTGAATGTTACATAAGTTTTACCCTTTTGGGGGTGCTTATTTCACACAATGTTACACACATTGTGTATCTTTATAAACTAAAAACATGCTTTAAATCACATTTTCAATTATAAAAACTCAAGTGTATGTAACAAACTATGTACAAGAGTTTTTTCCCCTTTCCCTTTTTTTATAAGTTCTACAATCATAGCTCTAATTTCCTCCCACTTTTAGCTAGATTATGCGAGACATGTTTTTATTTGAGAAAATAAAAATATCTACATAAAAATATGAGAAAATTCAAAGATTCAATGGGAAGAGTCTTAATTCTTTATATCTACATAAAAATATGAGAAAATTCAAAGATTCTGTGGGATGATCTTATCTCTTTATATTTAATGCTAAGGCCTAAGGGAGTCTAAGATATAAAACTCTTATGGTCTTATTTAAAAGAAGTTCTATACACAATAAAATCTCATAATATTTTTACAAAAAGCTTGTAAATAAATAAATAAATAAATATATATATATATATATATATATGTATATGTGAGTTGGGTTCAACTTACACCTGGTGTAACTCTAAGCAATGTTACACCACCCAATAACTTGATATTTAATTAATATTTTGAAAATCCAACCGTTGAATTATATTGTCTATATGTTTTTAACATGCATGCCAATTTTCATATCAATCGGATGCTATTTACCATTTGATCCATAAACTCATATTTTATGCATTATTTTAAACTATAAAAATTTGAATTTTAACAATTGATTGATGATATGGATATTCATTTTTAATCACCTTGAAATTTTGCAAACATAAAGAATATGCAAAGATAATGTAATCTAATGGTGGATTTGTCAATATTCACATTCAATTAAAAAATATTGAGTGGTGTAACATTACTTAGAGTTACACCAGGTATAACTTGAACCTAACCCTATATATATATATATATATATATATATATATATATATATATAGACTTTTGGTGGACTTATACCAATACAGCATATGATATTATTCCCATGACAACCAAACATGCATGAATATATTATATATGGAATTAACCCTTTTTTTATAGAAAAATATATGGAATTTACCTTAAGGCATATGGTTTAGTTTAATCCAATTCCCATTAGTTATCATAAATCTCTAATTAAGTAAAAAATAATAACAGTGACAACTGACAACTCTTCACTACACAGCTTAGGCCTATATAAGTTGCGAAGAATTATAGTAACGTAAAAATATACACAAGCAACAAAACTTAACTATCATCACCTACTTATAATTTATAAACAAGTCCATTTCTTAATGACTTTAAGATTAATACTAGTACCAATAGGTTTTTTTTTTTTTTTTTTTTTTTTTTTTTTGTTGAGGGAATGGTGTTTTTTCCCTTGATTAATAGGAGCTTTTGTGTTCAAATATAGACGGTAGTTCTTATCTCTAACGTTGTCAAAATCGGGATCTTACGTAAGATCGTGAGAGGTAGGTGAGATTGTAAATTGTAGGATCGGATCGTAAATCATAAGATCCTGCATTATTTGAGAAAAAAACAAAAAATATACATTGGTATGTTAAATAATCACATAAATTATACATTCATTGATATAATTACCATACATCACTATATCCATTTGTAAGCATCAATTAAAGAGTCCAAAAACCTCAAAATGTGATACTCTATTGATATATTTTTTATTTGGGTCAAATTGACACTCTCTCTACATTAGAGTTGAAAAACTTGGTCTATTAAGATTTTATTTTTAATTTAGGTCCAACTAAGTCTTCTATCAAGTTAAAGAAGAATACAAGAAACTAAGGTCGTTTGGAATTGTTAGAATCGTACAATCTTACCAATCCTGAACAATCATAAAGATCCTTGAAAGATCTGAATCGTTTTGGGCAGGTGAAATTGTAAAATCGTAGGATTGTAGGATCCAGATCAGGATTTTGACAATCATGCTTATCTCTTCTAGTCTTCCCTTCTACCCCTCCTATAAAAGAGTCAGTAACTAATTTTCAATTATTCTAAAATTTTAAACTTTTAGATTAGAGAGAGGACTTGGATTCTAAACCACTTGTATTGAATAATGATACTATAATAAGTTACTAATTATTCAAAAACTTGAGAAATTAGGAACGATTAATTTAAGGATCCTATTATCGAGTACCATAAGGGCTCAAGTTAAAAATTAATAATTTTTTTTTTCTTTTTGAGAATGCTAATAAATACTCAATTATAAATTGTAGTGCATACTTTTCAAACAATTAAATACATATATTAATAATTTATTAGTTTACGTGCACAAATTCATTGTGCTGGTGTATACTTTTTTGGATATACTTGCACAATTTTGACTTTATTTTTTGATAAGTGTAAAAGCAAGATTGAATATAAGTATTAAATGCATATTAATCACCGTCTTTGGAGCATTCATTAATTATTTAAGATTTAGCTAATACGTTTTATTTTTTTAGAAAGATTTAGCTAATACTTCAATAGGAAAAATTAAAAAATGCTCTAAGAGAAAATAAAATAGGGAAAAAATGATTTTTTGATAATATTGTATATTTTTCATAAAAATGGTATTAGAATTTTCTTAAAATAGTATATTAGCAAATGCTTAAGAGCATATGTTATTACTAAAAATTAATCCCAACAAAATTGATACCTAATACCACTGTACTCTTTTTAAAAACAATAATAAAAATCAACCAAAACTGGTGTACGTTTTAAATTAGTATAACAAATGCAGTTTCTTTAATTTCATAAACTAGCATAGAAATTAAAACTATTTGGTTTGGAGAGAAAGTAGTGCTTTGGCTTTGAGAATGCCACTGGGTATTAGAATCTGTGGAGCAAATATTGATAAGAAATCTTACTTATTATACGAACCCAGGGCAACAAGTTAACAAGCACAGGTGGGGATTAGAAAGAAAAGTCAAAAGTAGCTAGCTGACAGTGCACGTGACTAGTGATAAGATGTAGTAGAACATTGTAACACGTGGCACATCCTTGTTGGATAATGGGGACAACTTGGGTCCCATAGTTAAGAGCTTTCCAACCAATATCATATGTCCACTAATCATCATGTGAATATTTGCATCCTTAGTCACGTGGATGCTGCCAAACTCTGCATGGGAGTTGACCCACATCACGAGCTACTGACACGTGTCATTATATAGTGAGCCGACACTGAATTTGATGCTTTTTTTTTAATTTAAATTACTGAGAATTTGAATTTGATGCTTCTTTAGCCAATGAAAAAAAATCAAAAGGGAGATCCCCTCTTGTTTGATGTTTCTCGGGAGGGAGGGGCAATTTCGTCACTTTATAACAACTTCATTTCATTTTCTAGTAATAGTTTCTTGTCTTGAGATTTATTATCACCCATTAATTAGTTTGTGGTATAGACAAAAATTAAGTTTCAGATTTCTTATTCAATAATTAAAAATTTTACCAGTTAAATTACCATATGTCTTGAATTTACCACTATATTGTTTTGTTAGTAAATATTAAATAATAATGTAATGTAAAATTAATATACTATGAGGATTTTCTAGAGAGCTAAAAATGGAACCGACCATGATCCATGAAAAAAAGAATTGCTAAAAATTATAATCTAATTTTGTTTAAAGATTTGGATTTCTCTTCTTTCAGTAAGTTCACTATTGTCGGCTTGGACTAATCCGCACCGTCAGATCTTGGAAGAATAAATTTGATATTATAATTGTGTCATTTGCAAATATAAATAATGAAATAATAATAAAAATTTAAATTGGACCAATCTTGATGAACATGCAATAGAGTTTGGATAAACTCGAACTTCGAAAAGTAATTTTTTTTTTTTGACCCAAGTACTCTTTTGGTACTATGATTAAATGTTATGGCCAAAAACAAGTCAAGTGGTACGTTGATATGTAAACCAACCTTGCTAAATTAAAATTTTTTAATGAGTTTTAACTTATAATGTCTGCTTATGATGATAACTATTTATCATCAGATCAAGACACTAATCAGTTTTTGGTGTAGACGTAGATTGGACTCCAAATCTCTTATACAACCATTAGAGATTTTACCAATTGAGCTAACTGAAACCCACCATCTTGCTAAATTAATTAATGTTGTCTAAACCCTAATAATTAAAAGAAAAAAGAAAAGAAATATTCCTGGCCTTTTATGGTCATCTATAGTCATCTTTACATTCGTAATGAAAATATGTTTTCAAAAAATTGAGAAAAAGAGAGTAATGATGGTGATAACAATACTTCGGTTAGTAAAAATTTTGTTGTCGAATAAAATATTTGGATCAAATTCTGTCTAAAAAAACTTATTAACGTTAAAAGTGCATTTGGTTTAGTTTATAAAATTTTTTCCCTCATATATCATTTTTTTAAATCACTTTTTCCTAAACATAACTACATTTTTATGTACTTACAACAAATACGCCATTCTAATTTTTAAATGGACTTTCTCAACAAAAAAAAATGTATATTGGTTTATGGTAAAGAATAATTATTAAATATAGAATATGAGCTATAAATTTAAATCTTATTGTATTTATAAAATACTACCACTAATAATAATAATAGAGGTTAATATTCTAATAACTTTGATGTATAATTATATTATCAATTAAAAATAATAATTTATTAAGAATTTTAATGCAAAAAATATATAAATCTATAATATGTGTAAAACAGAAATCATTTGATCTTTTTAATTAATATATAAACTTTTGAAGTCTCACAATTTTACATGCTATTATTTTAGTATGTACTCATACAATTTTAAATTATAATTTTGGTATATCATATTTTCTTTAAACAATAGAATAGAAATTTTCATACACAACTGCAATCATAAAATATATATATATATATATATATATATATGCCAAATGATAAAATATATTTTTTTCATATATTAGCTAATAAATGTCTATTGATAACAATAATAATTATCAAATTTGAGAGAGAGAGAGAGAGGAAAATCATATTAGATTAAACTCTAATAATTATCAAACACACGCTTAGTGTTTTATAAAAACCATATATCAGTGATCACTTTGGTTGAGACTTAAGTGCTACCTCTTCCTTTCAAATTTTTATAAATTATAAGACAGGAAGAATAATAATGATGATAAGGGCGGAAAAAAAAAAAAAAAAAAAAAAAAAAAAAAAAAAAAAAAAAAACCAAAAACTGCTAAGCATGTGTTGCAACTTGCAAAGCACAATCGACAAGGAAGAAACAGATTCCACATGTTTACATGTTCTTTTGCAAAAGCTCATGACAATTTTAAGCAAAAAAAAAAAAAAAAACTTCACGTGACTTTGATTTTAGAAGTATTTGAACTTGCATATAAAAAGCTTTAGTCAATCATTTGAATTATAACTTAGAAAGACTTCAAAGTTCAAAGTTCAAATTATGTTAACTTGCTAAAAGAACCAATTATGAAGACCCTAAACCTTTGTTTGTTTGGGCCAGAATCGCCAAATTGTAATCAAATTGACATATTACGTCTTTCAGGCAAGACCAGAAATTCCACATGCTCTCATAAGAAACACTTTTCTCTTTGAATAAATAATTTATTAGTAAATTTTGTAGAACGAATTTTCAAGTTTAATATGCATTAACTATCAATGAAATAACTCACAAAGCTTTCTTTCCAAAAAATTAAAATATAAATCAAAACTTTTATATCAAAATTAAATACCGTGTAGTCAAGAAACTTGTATCTTAATGATATAGTCTATTCTTCTTTATCTTTATTAAGAGAATTAGAGTTCAAATCTCCTTCTTACTGTAACTACTATCAAATTATTAAAAAGATTACATGTTTATAAGAGACACGTTCCATTGGATTGGCGCATAAAATACCGTTTCATGGGTCTTTGGGACCAAAGAGAACCCAAGTTGAATTATATTTCATCATTCAAAATTTGAAAATCATATAATCCAACCCAGTGAGCAATTGGGCAGGCAGACTGAATTCAGAATTGCATGATTCTTGTCCCTTTGCCAACTTTTAGGTATTATGACTCAACGTTACAAACCTGCCAAAACATTTTGCTGTGGAGCACAACTGACTAGTGGAATCCTCGTCTACTTTTATTTTTGTTCGACCCCAATTTTACATATGTATGTATATATCTTTCAATCCCAAAGCCATTCCAGCCTAGGGACAAATTAATTTCATTTCATTTTCTTTTTTTCAATGTTTTTTCACATATGGAAAAGGTGAAAAGAGTGCATTTTTGTGGTGTAGAATTAGTTGGATATGCGTTGCTTGCAGTAGAGAGTCCCTTTCGCTTTACAACACCACTTCTTACTCTGTCTAAGCAACCCCCAAAGCTGCCATTGCACGAGACCATCTGTTAGTTGGTGCAGTTTCTTTGTCAAAAAACAATAAAAAAGACATATATAGTTCATTCACCTTTGGGGGTTCTTAAGTCTTTCTCAACAAGTTAAAAGGCAATCTAGTTCTAAAGCTAAATCCAATATCGAAAGAATGAGCCTGAAGAGTGGGCCAATTTACCACTTTGGTGCTACGGCTACCAATCTTCCACTATAAGTCTATAATGACTCCTTTTTAAGTCTTGGTCAAGATATTTTAGCAAATAGGCTTATGATAAGGGCATGATTGCCCATTACTTTATATCAAATTACTCACTTTTTAAAGTTTTTTATATGAATAAAGAGAATGGGATTGTGTTTACCTTACCACCCTAAGGAAGATTCTTTTCGTCGGATGAGTCTATTCTAGAGGCACATCAAAATTGACTAGGATTGAAGAGCAAGTCTTCTAGGATCTCCTAAAAAATGTATTAGGCCGACATCTTTCCTACATTTTTATTAGTTCCAAGGGAATTAAATGGTTAAATAAAAGTTTAAAATTTTCATCTTAATCTTAATTAAAATCTTGTGAGGAATTCATTGATTTGATTGAAGACATTTTTTATTGGCTAGGTGACATGTCTAGTCTTTCATAAAAAAGATTTATCAAAAAAATGTCTCTTTTTGTATTTTCACTTAATTGTGAGTATCAATAAAATGTCTCATTCTCCTAATAAAAATAATAAGAAAAATGTCTCATTAGGAAAAAAAAAATGTTAACGTTTAATAAAAGACAAAAAGAAAAACAGACATATAGTTCTAAATTAATTATCAAATACCATCACACCACATCATTCACATTCTAACATGTTACCATTCATCACATCCATCCTATCATAGCATGTTATTATATATTCATTACATGTTATCACATCATCATCATCACACGATCACATGTTACATGTTCATCATACATTATGTCATCACATGTTCATCACACCCCACCACCATGCATGGTAGGTCGTTATGTTATCACTTACCTCACAACATTATCTCAACACCATGACAATTAGAATGCATGTTCATGTTAAATTCATGTTCTAATCTTCTTCACATCTAATACCTAATTATGTTTCTATTCAAACAACTTTTCCTAGACATGTTCCTATATAACCAAAAATAAATAAATAAAACCTAACGCCATTTCAAAAATAAGTCAGGCCACATTGTTTCTTCCTTAGTCATCTCTATAAGAAATTTAATAGAATATGACAAAAAGACCGAATAAGCTCATTTTTAAAATCAATCACTTTAAACATTAGTAACATAAAAATTAAAAATGTTGAGAAACAAGATATTTTGACCATTTAAAATAGGTAGATGTTATAGCTAATTTTTCAATTAATACTATAAATAGAAAATTACAAATTAATCTCAAATTAAATTATGGATTTTAGAATTTTATAAGGAAGAAGTTTGCCTCCAAACAGATTTTCTACTATCTTGCTTTAATTTATTATTATATGACAATTAAATCATCAATCTATAATTTTAGTCAAATAACTTTTTAAATAAGTTATATATCTCATTTAAATAATATTCATGAATAATCTTATAATTTGCCACCTAATAAGTTAAAAAAGATAGTTCCAAACCGGGTTGAAGCCAACTTTTGTCTATCTTATAATTATAACAATGTGATATCTCACACCAGGTAAATTCTTAACCATTCCCTCTCTTACTAAGATTACAGAATGTTTTTGTAAACTATGACCAATTCCAGATATATAAGCAATGATTTCAAATCCAGATGTTAAGCACATAATTAAGGATATTTTGTGACCAAAAGCCTTGTAGTTGTAGTAGCTCACATTCATCAAAATTATTGTTAATTTTTGTTTCCTGCGGTCTCAAGTATGCAGATTTATGTTTGTGCAATACTTATATAATGTTCTAACTGATGAAGAACTTGTAAGGAATATATGAAGATTCCTGATCTCACAATGCTAAGAAATGCTAACCCCTTTCTCATGCATATTACAAGGGGAAAAAAAATTATAAAACAAGTTATAATAATGGTCTAACAAATGCAGCTTCAAGGATAAATTATCTAAAGTATAGTAATATTTGCGAGGTTTCCCCACTTTAGCCTATGCTTGAATGTTATTTTATAGATAAACGAATGAAAAAGAAAAATACATACTTACATACACACACACACACACACACACACACACACATATATATATATATATATATATATATGAAAATCAATCCGAGACATTTGGGAACTTGAGCTTTTATTATTATCATCATCATGCACTTTATGAAAATCTTATGATGCAGAACAATCAGAACAAAATTAAAACAAGAATAAAATAAAGGGATATGACATAGGAGTCAGCACTTAGGCCTTACTTGGAGTCAGCACCAAACGGGGAAACTACTAGGAGTCAGTACCTAGGGTAAACCTGGAGTCAGCACTAGACCAAAAGAGACCAAACAACCATTTTTTCATTTATCAAAATATCAACTCCCTCCTCAAGGAGTACAATATGTTGTTTATAAAGGATTGCTAAACCCTAGTTCTAATTAGTTAAGAAACCCTAATTGCCTTATTACAAAAATAACCTTCCATCCAAATTAATATACTAATAGCCCAATCAATTACTAGGACCTAAAACATAAAAATACAATTGACTTGCAAACATAAATAATACTAAATAATAATCTTCTTGCGTCTTTCGCATCATTCTCCTCTGATTGGAGAAAACTCGATCTCGAGTTTTAAAGCATTGAAGGAGTAGAATGTTGACAAGTAACACTTGCTTCAAGTCTGGAATCACCTTAGGGAGCACATAAAAGAAAACCTTGAATTCCACCACATCAAACTCATTTGGAATAACAAAATCAATGTGTGAAATTAGTATAATCTCATCTTGAACCTTATGAACCATAGGAAACAATGTAGTTTTAACCTCTTCGACTTCACCAAGATGTAGATCTTTAAGCACTATGGAGGGTTGATTAGAAGCACATTCAACTACTTCAACTTTCACATCATGTGCACCCTCAAGCTTGCTGGGTAGTTTTTGAGTGGGTGCAATTACCTTTTCTAGCTAGACATTAATTCTAGTGATTATTTGTTCCCCCAATTTCCATGAAATAGGTGAAACATTCTGATTTTCCTTTCTTACACTAGCAAAAAGTGAACTGAGAAGATCCAAGGAAATGTCTTCACTTTCATCTATAACCAAATTCATAATTGTTCCTATGGCTAAAAGTACAACAAGTGGATGGTTGGACCTAATTATCTTCAAGAAACTTTGAAATATCTCAACAACCAATGCATCACACTCAAGATCCAGCATCACCAACCATAACTTGACCTTTGCAATGGTATCAAGAATTGAAACCACCTTCTTATAAGAGCGAGTAGACACATGAGATATATTTTCAAATGCTGCCAAAATCAATTGGAATATTTCTTTCATTTGCTCATCCTTATATGGGGCATCAGGTGCTGTTATCCTTGTAATCTCAATAATGCAAGATAAAACTGAAACCTTCACATCCATTTTAGCATGTCGCAAAAGTTTATTAGTGATTAGTGCCTTCACTGAGGGTAAAAGTGCATCTCGCATTGATTTGGATGGTTCTTGCTCCACATATGCTAACAAATTTTCAACTTTATCAAGAAGAGTGAGGAGATCATCAATGGAGGAAGGAGGGTTAAGGAGTGTATTCCCAGCCTCCTTAATCTCCTTCTCAAATTCTCTATCAAAGGCAATCATTTTCAGCTCAGATTTGGATTCACAAAACACTGATGGAAATTTTTTGTGAAGTTGAAGAACACTTGATGTGCATGGGTTGGCTTCTAGGTTTAATGGGTTAATATGACTGCTTATATGTTTTTTAAATTGGGCTAGGGTGGCTTTTGCAATGGATGGGTATAGGATTGGGCTATTTGGTTAATTGGTTTTGATTTTTTTTTTTTGGGCTACTAGGTTCAGTAGTTTGAATGTGTTGGGACAATTGGGCCTAATTAAGGTTTTTATTTTTTTAAAATTGGGTTGGGACAGTAAAGGCTGAGGCAAAAGATAGACTGTCTTTGGGTCGGGTCAAATGTGTTTAAGGTTAATCAGATCAAGTAGGTCACGTAAATGGCTAAAGAAGGGGAATAGGGGAATTTAGATAGGCTAGTGGGTTACCTCATGAGATTGGATAGATGTTTAGGCTTAGCGTTGTAGTAGAACCAGCGGCTTGCGTTGTTGAGGCTTCTAAAGGTGTTTGTGGTTGTGGTGGTTGGCTTTTTTGATAGATGGTGTAGTGCTTCAACAGTGGCCAAGATTGACAAATGGGGTTTGTTGGTTGTTGGGTCAAAGGGCTTTGGTTGACGGGGTAACCTTCTGGTGGCTTGATACGTGTGGGTATCGAGAGAAGGTTTTCTGATGTTGGTTTGGCAGAGATGTCATGAAGGGATTTTGAAGGTGGTGTGGTGGTGGAAAATATACGATGAAAGTTTTTTTTTGGTTTTGGATTGACTGCGATGATGCTTCAAACAGATCGATGTTTGCTCTGATACTGAAATTAACGCAAGACAACTAGAACAAAATTGAAACAACAATAAAATAAAGGGATATGACCTAGGAGTCAGCACCTAGGCTTTGCTTAGATTCAGCACCAAGCGGGGAAACCACTAGGAGTCACCACCTAGGATAGACCTGGAGTCAGCACCAGACCAAAAGAGACCAAACAACCATTTTTTCATTTATCAAAATATCAACTCCCCCCTTAAGGAGTACAATAGGTTGTTTATAAAAGATTGCTAAACCCTAGTTCTAATTGGCTAGGAAACCCTAATTGCCTTATTACAAAAATAACATTCCTTCCAAATTAAAATACTAATAGCCTAATAAATTACTAGGACCTAAAACATAAAAATACAATTAACTTGCAAATATAAATAATATTAAATAATAATCTTCTTACATTTCCCACGTCAACTTACCTCAAACAAAGCTTGCAGCTGTTAAAGACCATCTAGGCGTAACTTCAGCACCAAAATCAACTCTAGAAGGTGGCAGTGGCACAAACAAAAACTCCTTAATATTATTCAGAATTTCTTTAACAAATGGATTTTTAGAACCCACATAATTTTGCCGAAAATTCTCATAAGCTGTCTGTAAGAAAAAGGGAAAAATAAATAAAAGAGAGAGAGAGAGATCAATTAAAAACACAAATATGCAAGTAATGCAAATCCAGTAATTTGAATTGCTAAACAATATTAGCTAGGTACAAACATAAAGCTAATGCCTTAAGAAGTTGACCATAAATTAGGTTATACATAAAGAACCTGGTTTTTAGTAGTAAGGTACGCATGGAATAGAACAAGGCCTCCTAGAAATCCGATGGAAATGGCACCAAACAATATCAATGCCACCGTTTCAGGACAGTTCTCTAGCAAACCAAACAATCCAGTTCCATTTCTCAATATTCTTTGGTGAATTCTCCAGCAGGAAAAGGCAAAGATGTAGACAAAGAAAACCAAGGCCGATTCAACAAATGCTAGGAAAAAGCGATAGTTCCTCTACACATAAAAACATCAAAATTAAATTGGCTGCTATCATAAAACATTACAGAGCAATTGGTGCATGTACCAATGAGCATTTTGGTTGTAACCTTAACAGTGCAATACATTGACCAACCAATGGGCTATGGTGATCTTATTTCTCAACACAGTTGTCGCATATAGCACAGTGGCAACTCCTGGGTGCACACCATTAACAATATTTTACAAATTTGACAATATTTTAGCTTCAAATCCACCCCATTAACAATTATTTTCCTACTCTTTGTGTCATCACTAGTACCAGCATCTTCAATGGATAATTGATCATTTCTCGGAATAATTCCCGGATCAATTACAGCAAGCATAATCAAGTTGACGAGAACCTACGTGCAGTCGAAATACAATAAATATATACTAATCATGCTATATTAATTTCAAATTTTTGTTACGTATGTTCCAAAAGATTAATCAGGAGTCTTGTATGTCAATTACAAATTGACTTGTAGGGAATGTGACTGTAAAATAATTTTTTTTTAATATAAAAAGTTTGATATAGAGTTAGAAACTAACAATTATTGTCAAAATCACAGAGATGTCGATTATGAGTCTAGAATGACTTGATAGATCACCCCCAACATAGACGGCAAAAATCCAACTTGAGAGAATAATAGAAACTGTTGTCAAAAGACTCAAAACCAACCCTCTTGGATCTGCACCACAAATGAGTCTCCCATGGAAGAAAAATACCTGTAAAATGAAGTAATAAGTAAACAACTTTAGTACAAAAGCAAGAAAAAAAAATGTGCAACTAATTTAAAAACAAGATTTAAGTGTCACATAGTAAAAAGAGAGACATTTTTCCCAGGTCAAACTTGGTAGACTCTAGTTCTTTCCAAATTGCTGCCACGAAAATATTGAACCAATTGTTCCAATTGATCCTTTACAACCCTTTTTGAAAGTAAACAACTTCTCCCACATAGTGACCATGATATTCCCACCCTTTTCGCTAACTTCAGGATTTTCTCTGCCGATTTCTTGTTTTGATGGGCCAGAAAGAAAAATGTTAGGCACCATCAATTCCATTGTAGGTTGACGACACTTGAAGCATTTGAATCTATTTGCTGCAGTGAACCACAATACAATTATAACTAACTTTTGAAAACTGATTTTTTTTTTTTTTTTTTAATCTTTTGAAAATTGAAAAACGGTCACCATTGGGGCTAAATTGAAGGCCTAGGCCTAGCCCCCTTAGGCCCAATCATGACACACTACCATTGGACCTCTAAATTGAGACCTTCGGCCTATTTCCAAGCCCACATAAAAGTGTGATTTGCAGTTAAATATAAGAATTTTTCAACATTTCTAAAAATCTTAAAAACATTATCTCATACCATAAAAATAGCTTTTGAAAACTGAAAAACAGTAACAATTGGTGCTAATTACAAGCCCACATCTTAGGTTCAAACATGACACTTTCATTGGGCATCTAACTTGAGACGATCGGCCCATTTAGAAGCCCAGTAAGGTGTTCACTTCTGCCACGTAAAGGCATGTTTTTACCCTGCTGAACTGCCACGTAGATGTTGAAGCCTTAAAACCTAAACCCTGTCCCCAACCCCGAGTTTTGAAGCGCCAGAGGGAAACGAGAACACACACATTTGACATTTCTTTTAGTGAAAACAGAAAAGAAGAAAAAAAAAAAAAAAAAACAGATTTCTTTTATTCTTTGAAAATGGAAAACAGGTACAAGATGAGAGTGATGGCAGTAACAATTGGTACCTTGGCGGCACTCTCGATCTTCATAACCGTACGGTACCGGAGACGAAGGCGGAGCCAAAAGTGCCCTTCCAGTTCGTGTTATTTACAAGGAGACCACTGCCAGAACCAGAAGAAGCCACAGCACGCATTTAAGCGAGTCTTGGCCGACAATTCATACTCTCCTTTCAAGCACTTGAAGAAACTTCACGACTCTCCCAACGGTACGGTACATTTTCCTTATAACCCTGTTTGGTTGCTGAGAAAATAATATAGGAAATGAAAAATAAAGATTTTAATCGGAGGAAACGTTGTAACTGATATCTCTCTTAAACTGAAGTATGCGGTGACATGAGGTGAGGTGAAGTTCTGTTTGGCTGCGGAGAAAATTGAGGGGAATTTCTGCAATTCGTACTGTGAAATATTTGATAGAAATTCATTCCCTTCGAATTAAAGATTTTTCTTAGTTACTGGAGAACTTAGCTGGAGTTATTTTCTGTTGAAACAAATGAAACTAACGAAGCGAAAATCTCAGCTCAAGTGCTCAACTCAGCGAAAAGCTTGGATTTCTCTTTCTTTTTTGTTGTTGTTATTGTCGTTGAAGTTTTCGCTTGCTTTTTGATCAATCAAAACGGAGCTTAAAGCATAAGAATCTAAATGATTATTTTCGTTATACTTTTGTTACGGTGGTATAATAATGGTGGTAATTAAAATTGGAGGGTGCTCTTTTTTGGTAACAGAGAATGCTTTTTTTCTTCTTTGATAAGTGGTGACAGAGAATGATTTGAATTCGCATCCATATGAGGCGGAGATTACAGCGTTGTTGGACAATCCAGGACTTGAATTCAGCTTCATGAGTGAATATACCGATTTGAAAATGAGCGAGATTTATACTTGGGTTGAGACTGAGACGCAGTTGAAGGAGCTCGTGGATGTTCTGAGCAAAGAGAGGGTTTTTTCTGTGGATACTGAGCAGCATAGTTTACGATCTTTTCTAGGTTTTACAGCTTTGATACAGGTACATTGTTTAGTTTTTACTGCAATTTGCAGGTTTTGTAAAGCAATATGATGGATTTATGTGTTTTCGTTGTAATTTGAACAGATTTCTACTCAGAAGGAAGATTATTTGGTGGACACAATTGCTCTTCATGATGCAATGAGCGTTATTCGCCCAGTTTTTGCAGATTCTAGTATTTGTAAGGTGTTTAAATTGTGAATTTGTTTTACATTTTGAACTCAATTATGTTGGGTAGATGAGATTTATGTCACACAGACAATGCAACTTTTTAATAACTCTGTTCAAAAAGATAGGATGAGTGTGGGAGAGAGAAAACTTCTAGGGTATACATATATATATATATATATATATATATATATATATATATATATTTAGTTGTTATTACGGTATTAGTGCCATTGATATCGGGAAGTTTTGTTGTGTAGGTGTTCCATGGGTCTGATAATGACATTCTCTGGCTACAAAGAGACTTCCATATATATGTTGTAAATTTATTTGATACAGCAAAGGTAAGTATTTATGAGGTCCTTCATTAGATGTGTTTACCATATGTATTGATTTTGGTTGAATGACGGTTTACTGGAAATATGGTGGGCTGAGAGAGAGAAAGATGATGCATACAGAAACTAACTGCCCACTATTCTTTTGTCACTTTGTATTCCTGTTGCTACATTGCAGGCATGTGAGGTGTTGTCAAAACCACAAAAATCACTGGCATACTTACTTGAAACTTATTGTGGAGTGACGACAAACAAATTGTTACAGGTTTGGCTTTCAGGCTAACTGACATACATGTTGCTTCATTTCAAAATTTACTGGTCATTTTTGTAAGAGAACTAATTAGATTTTTATGAGAATAGCATCCCAATCTATTGTACTCTATACTAATAAACTCCACATATTTTCCCGGATTAAAATTCTTCACACAGAGCAGTCTAATATGTCCATGAAAAGGCCTAGGTTACATACCAATGATTTTGGTGTTGAGAAGCAGTGGACTGGATGATGGATGTTAGTTTTTAGAGTTTCAATTGTATTTCTACTAAGAAAACAAGATTTTTCTACTTATTTGATTTTATTTCACATTAAATTGTAGCGTGAAGACTGGAGACAGCGACCCCTATCAAATGAAATGGTGCAATATGCTCGAATAGATGCACACTATCTACTGTACATTGCGAATTGCTTAATTGCTGAACTCAAACAACAGGAAAATGGTATTCCTTCTATCTTCTGTTCATGTCTAAAATCCAACATTTGGCATTTAATTTGTTTGTGTTGGAATGGAGGGAAAAAAAAAGGTGAAAATATTATCCAATAAAAATCGTGTACATTCGGCATTTGGTTGACTGCTAAAATGCAAATTCACTAAATGCTAGTTGTGATTTTTTTTTTGGGGGGGGGGGGGGGGTGGTGGGTGTGGAAGAAGAATTTGGAACATTCCAAAAACTTGGGGACCCGACTACATTGAAGGGTGGGGGAGGGGATCCCTGTAAGGGAGTTCATATCCTTTGGAGGATAATTAATTGGAATGGTTTATCATGTGACAATTGCCAGATATTGGGAGACATAAAATTGAAAGTTTCTAACTTGTTCTTAAATGTAGTATAGGTTAAGCTTGAAACGAATGTATGTCTTCCACTCTTTCGTAGGTATTACTCCATGCTTACCCATTGCTTTGCTGCTGGTAACTTTAGAAACCTGCATTTACTACTGCACATAACAACAGAATTTTTAATATAGCAATAATATCTCAGAAATCTCCTGTCCCGATGACAAATTCCATTTTGTTCTTGAGGCTAGTCGGCGTTCCAATATGACTTGTTTGCAACTCTTCACAAAAGACGTTGAAGGTTTTCCTGGAGAGTCTGCT
Organism: Castanea sativa; assembly: GCF_040712315.1. Taxonomy (NCBI): domain Eukaryota; kingdom Viridiplantae; phylum Streptophyta; class Magnoliopsida; order Fagales; family Fagaceae; genus Castanea; species Castanea sativa. Next base: position 32,216,412 of record NC_134018.1, read on the forward strand.
GCATCATCATTATCTTCCCGTCATTTGAATGGTCAAGGAGGTGTTTCATCAAATTTTGAAACCAAGGTTTGCTGCATTTTCATTTGAATATCACTTTAGGTCAGTAGAAAGTTGCAATTCTACATTTTATAAAATTCTGATTTTTTTTTTTTTCAAATTTTTTTTTTTCCAGTTTCCAGATCTTGTGAGGCGATTGTGTGCTTGGAGAGATATAATGGTTAGTAGTAACTTTTCCAAAAATTTAGCTGCCACCATGAGAATAGCTTTATTGCTATAAGAGCAATGCAGCAAAAATATCAGGTTTACTTGCTTAGGGGAAATTTGTTTAATATATTTGTGAAATATATTTTAACAATCAGCCAAGGGTACGTGTTCATTTGATGTCCCACCTCATGTTACCTTCTTCATCATTAGTTAACCTTATCTCTACACTCACAGCTCACCAACAAATATATATATATATATATATATATATATATATATATATATATATATCTGTTCGACCTTAATGAAAACAATGTTCATAATCAAAACGATGATATGCCTAATATCTTAAATATATATACACTTTTTATTTTCTTTCCACAATATGACATTAGGTGTGCTACTATTATATGGGCAGATTATTTTAGCTAGGCCATCGAGTTATGATCCCCAAATTTCTAGATTCCTCATTTGTCCATAGTGCTGCTCATCTTCTCTAACTCATAGTGAACAAAACAGTAAAGTACTTTGTAGTTAGTTAAGCTTATTGTGTTGGATTTATCTCCTTTCAGGCTCGTTTGCATGATGAGAGCTTAAGATACGTATTATCAGATCAGGCTATTGTTGCTCTTGCAGACAGAGCTCCAATGACAACAACAGAAGTATGTAACACCATAAATCAAGCTGATCTGAATGTGGATTTGAGTTTCCATTCTTTCCTCCCATCTCCATCCCCTGTTGTTTGCAGTCACTTGGATGATGTCTGTTCTCTGCTCCAGGACAAGATAGGCAACCTTAATGATATTTTCCCAATGATTATCCAAAAGTGCCTGGGTCCAAGTGGGAGTTGTCCCATTTCTATTTATAATTATGCTTTATTGATTAACTGTAATCTGAAATTGGAATTTGTATCCAAACAAAATGGGGTAAAAAGTTCAAAGCAAGTTGCTAAAAAGGCTTCTCGAGATCTATTTGTTCAAAAATTCTCCTGCAAATCTCCAGTTTATCATAATTGCAGAATTTATGCAAATGATGGGCGACTGCTTTGTTACTGTGATCAAAGGAAGCTTGAATGGTTGGTGAGCCTTTCTGTTGCCATTATTTGTGCCACAAAAAGGAATGCATTCAATGTGATCAATGTCATATTCTAACAGGTATCTTCGTAGAGATTTGGCAAAAATTGTGGATGACAATCCGCCTGCCATTATGCTTCTCTTTGAACCCAAAGGCCGTCCAGAAGATGAAGACAATGATTTTTATATCCAGAGTAAGAAAAATATATGTGTTGGCTGTGGTGAAGGAAGTCACTACTTACGCTACCGAATAATTCCCTCATGCTACAGAATTCACTTTCCTGAGCACATGAAAAGCCACCGTTCTCATGATATTGTCTTAGTTTGTGTGGACTGTCATGAAGTTGCCCATGCTTCTGCTGAGAAGTACAAAAAGCAAATTGCTGCAGAATTTGGAATTCCCCTTTTTGTTCGTAAAGTGGTTGATTTAAAACAAGCGCAAGTTATGTCTGTGTCATCTGAGTCAGAAACAAACCTTGAGGAGGGAGGAGTATCTCCTTTACAATTGCGAACAGCTGCTATGGCACTTCTGCGCCATGGACCAAGAATGCCATCCAAGCGCCACGAGGAACTGTCACAGGTTTAGAGCACTTTCTCAACTTTGATTTTTTTCCCCCCTATTCTGAAGCCGAGCAGACATATACAAACAATAATGCTAGAGACACAACAAATTTCGTGAAATTTTTTCACAATATGCGGAGGTGGCAGATTGTGATTAATTCAACATCTCTTTCACATGGGGCCACCTCTAACATCACCTTTATTGTACATCAATTATAACCTGCCACTTCACCAATTATGGAAAAAGTTGTGAAATTTGTTATGGTTCTACACTTATTGATATAAGAATTTGAATTGAATGTAACTACTGTTTATAGTTGAATAATCTGCACATATAGCCATCCTGGAGTACAAGATGTAGGTCTCTAGTTCAACAGTATCATTTGAATTGTAGAGAGCTGAAATTGGTGGTATAAATTTGTCTTAGGGTGTGTTCAAGATAGCTCACCGGTTACACATAATCAGTTGAATTACATTATTACAGAGAGCTGAAATTGGTGGTTATTATTTTAATTATTTTTGGGTGTGTACAAGATGTAGGTATCTGCTTAAACATAATCAGTTGAATTACACAGCCGGAATTGGTGGTTATTAACCCAATTATCTCACAGCATGTGTTGGGAATCTCATTAGAATTTGAATGGCTTCATTGTGAAAATTTCAAGATGAAAATTTATGATTTCTGAATAAGACCATTGTCACAACTCACATGTCCTCTTTATCAGTTTCATTGCAGCTTGTTACTCATTAGCTTCACTGGGGGAATAAAAGAGAACTTTTTTTAACATTATGGAGTTTTTTTTTCTTCTTTCTGTCCTGCTGTTTGCAGATTGTCATGAGTTATTATGGAGGGAGGGAGATATCTGAGGTAGATTTGGAAAAGGCTTTGTTAGTTGGCATGAGTCCTCATGAGAGAAGACGACTTGAGAAGAAAAAAGGATTGTCTTTCAAGCCTTCTGCTGTGAGCATACTTCCAAAGGTGGAGCAAGAGAATAATAATGGTAGCACAGAGACATCTGGCATTGTGGAGACATCAGAAGTTACTACCCTAGATGATTCTCAAAGCACTAAAGCAGAAGCACGTGGTAGAAAAGAAGATAGAGAAACAGGTGCTGATGTAGGTGACTCCTCTGTTTGTGCTGATTCAGGGATTAATGAAGAAGTCAGTTCTACTTTTATAGAGAATGTAAAGCCTGATAAAAATGGAGTTTCTGATATAAATGGTGTCCTTTTGATAAATTCTAATGATAATTGTGAGAGTAGAAATCCATCGAACAGAATAGTTGACTTATATCAAACAGAATATGATGGAACTGCCCAACCTAAGCATCACCCAAAATTATCACTATTAGGACATGGTCCACATGGGAAACAAGTTGTAGATCATCTCCTAAAGGAATATGGTGAGGATGGTATTCGGCAATTCAGTCAAAGGTGGAGACAAGTATTTGTTGAGGCTGTTCATCCTCGTTTCTTACCTGCTGGCTGGGATGTAATGCACAGGTACACTAATAAGTAATCATGCTTGTTTTCAGTCTTGTAGCACATAATCACATGGTTGCCTTCCGTCCTTTAACTCCTCTCATGGATGATATGTATTGCATTCACCACCACTACAGCTGCTGTAACTGCCTGCTGCCTCACCATCACACATACTAACACCACCTCTGCCTCCAATACCATAATTTCACATTAACATCAGTCTAACCATCACTGCTGTCATTACCATCATGTCATCATCACCTATTCCTATGCAATGTCATAACCAGACCACTCTTTCATTACACTAGATAGTCATTCCATGCAGAAGTATAATAGATGGTGGTTTAATTTCATAATATGTAAAACAAATAACCTGCAAATCAAAATTTAAATCTATGTGTAAGTGTAAGCAAGTGCTTATGACAAAGTTTAATCTATAACAGTGACATCTAAATCGAACAAAGAAATGCTATGTCCACATCATTTTCACTACAAATCGTAAGTGTTAGGTTGTTGCTAGCTATTACCGGTAGGCAAAAAAGTAATTTTAGTAATGGGTTGTGAAAATGTTGTGGATATAACACTTCTCAATCAAATATATATCTCATCCAAAATTAGTGGCACACACACATAGACACTCCAAAAGAATTTAATAAGTTCTTGATAGCAAGATGTTTTGGAATACCATATCTATTCATTGATGAGAAGGGACAACAGAATTCTATCAGTGTTTTAGTCAGAAAGGGACTAAAAGCCCCATTAATTTAATTTTTATCTATGTAAAACTTATGCTGTAACAGCACTATGAATTTAATTCTAATGCATAATTGCAGTCCATATAAAAGTAATGGGGGGAGTGCTTATGTAGAGATCTGCTAGCCTGCTTCTAATTGTTGGTGATGATCTAAATATTGCTTAGAGTACTAATTTGATGTGAATAACATTAGAAGTTGGTGTGTGACTGCATGGTTACTAAAACATGGATAATTTAGTGAATTGTTTTTCCTATTTTGTGTGAAAGAGAGACTTCAAAATATGTCGAGGAACTGAATTTGTCATTTTGTCTCAAGGATTTGATTGTGGGCAATGTTTTTGCCAGTGGTAGAAGGGACTTCGGTGAATATAGTGTATACAATCCTGCCAAGAAAACTTCTGCTCCTGTTCAGAGTTAGTTCCAACATCTAGGATGCTGCAACATCATGCATGGACTTAATAAGGTTGGATGGCGTTGAATGTGGTGCAATGGTACATCAAGATCCAATTGGTCGTAAACCCCCTGGTTGGCATATGCACTTCTGTTTTGTCTCTTATTTATTTATTTATTCCAGTTCTTTTCTTATGTAAGATCTCAGAGCTTCCATGTTCAAACTTTTGACATTTTCAATTTGTTAATCTCAATTATTTTTTTTCATAACCTGTTGAAATGAATCTCTCCTTTTCCTTGTCATAAGATCTACGCTATAAAACCTCGGATTTGCAATCTACCAGGTAAACATGGAATCAATATCAAGCAGGGATCCTCGATAACAATGTATAGGTTGCTGGGTTGGGTACATTTTATATGGGCATAAAAGCTGTGCCCTATTTTAAGAATTAAGCTGAGAGCACCCAAGACCAACAAGAAGATTTATTATGCTCTATAATGTAAGAAATTGAGATGATATATATATATATATATATATATATATATATATATATATATATATATATATATATATATTCTATAACGTCGAAATTAGTGATTATGGATCCATTCCAGCACACCAAATTTTATTGGAAAATAGTCAAACGCACCGAAGATCTCCTGGGCTTAAATTTTGCAAACAGGGCCTCGGTCTTCACTCTTCAGGCAATATCTTCTATTAGGAAATAGAATTGAAGGTTGAAATCCTAACCTTTTCTAGAGAGAATAAAAAAGAAAGTGCTCCTAAAGATTCATTTACCATCTGACGAAAATTTTAAAAAAAGGAAATCCCTGAAGGGACCGTTATAATTCAGTAGCATACAGGTACATTTTGCGGAAAAAGCTCTTCTCTTTGAAGGGGCAATGACTTTCACGGACCAAAATAGGTGAACTTCATTTTAAACTAATATTCCTTCTCTCTCCCTCTCCCCAATTGTCATGTGGATTTAAGTTACAAAACTTATCTCTCAAGGAACTTACACCAAACTATCAGAATGCTTCATATATAACATGTTTAGCAAAGCTGTCCACACACAAGTTGCTGCTCCATCTACTGGAGGCATCTGCCAACGAAAATCACATAGCTGTCATGGAACTTACAAATGAGATTGTGATTAGAACATATATACAGCAATAGAAGATAGGAACGTACCAGTCATTTCAAAGCAGATTTACAGTGACAATATTTGTGACTTGTGATCGATGCCATTGAAGATGAAAGTCCCAGGCATGGGTACAAACTGCCTTGTTATGAGCTGCAGTGGAAAGTGACAATTGTCATGATGGGTTTTGGGGGTCACATAAAATGGAAAAGAACTTTTAAAAGCTTTTTAAAGATATAAACAATTGTGCTTTCTGATGATTGTGCTCGTCAAACATGGTTGAATACTCATCATTCAACCACCTTTTGGTCCTTAATATAAACAGATAGATCTGAATTAGATAGGCCAAGAGATAGAACCTTAATCACTTCTTGTGATGCAATTCCTCCAATGAAGGCAGAAACTGCATGGAGCTCTGAAGCACCAAATCGGCAGATCTCATTGATAAGGTCCTCTGTCAAGGTTGAGCCATTGCAACCCAAGTCACTGAGGAGGCCAACAGCTGTAGTCTTCAATCGAGAAATGTCTTCATCCATCCCGCTATAAGAATCAATAGGTGAGGTTAAAATTGCAGTATGATCTTTTAGAAAGATATGATAATTGTTAACATTATCTCAGGTGTTACCCATCAAATTGCCCAGGAAAACTGTTGTAATTTGCAGCAAACCGATCAACAGCTCGAAGCAGAATATAGAACCCCACAGCTGTACTGCTACACATATAAGAGAATTGTAGCATGTAAGAGAATCTCTTTCAGTACGCAACTTTTTTTTTTGTTTGGGGTGTAGTGGTGATTCATGCATATGTATATTTTCATTTTGTTTTACCTCTAGCAAAAAATAATTCCCCAAAAAGAAAGATAGTAGTTAATTTAGAGGGTCTAAAACAAAAATATTTGCAGAAGATATAGACACAAGCTAAAGTTGTTAACCAAACACAATCAAAGGTGGTAGGATCAAGAAATTAGACAGTAGGCAATCCAATCCTGACCAAATGTTTTACATAAACAGAATGCATCACTTGGTCTGCAGAATTAACAGTATACCATATGCAAAAGGATTCTGAAACCCCAATGACTCCAATCTGCAAAACTTACGCATAGTTTCCTAATTTTTTAATGATTGCACATCCTTTTCTTGAATTTCATCATTATTAACAATATATAAAAAAATTCTACATTGGCCAATTGGTAATGCAAATGAAATGTTCTTAATCCACATGCATTCTTGATACAAAATTTAGATTTTGAATCAGAAAATCCAATTCTCTCAAAGAAACAAGTTCATACTATGCATGGGGTCCAGAAATGATTAAAGTACAGTATGAATACTTTTTAAGAATTGGACACTAAATTTTTTGATAAGTAGAAGTTGGACACTAAATTATTATCTGAAAGCATGAAAAGTAAATTCAACGAAACCTGTAATCTTCATCTGTAAGATACTTATGTAACTCTGGTAAGATCAGAGAATTAATCTCATTCTCAATGGAGCGATACCTGCAAACCTACAAAGTAAAAATCAATACCTTCTTGTCCCCAGGCAAAAATAATAGCGAGCATGAGTCATGCTTGATCTATAAGAAAATATATAACATCAAGGCCTTAGCAGCTATAAGCCCATAGGTGCATGATTAGCTGAGGGCAATTTTTGGGAAATAAGTATTCATTACTAAAACGTAAGATGTACTTAAGTCAGTAGCAAAATTAATTATGAACGTATGGCTGTAATTTACAACTACTAACATAGAGGAACGATGTGATCAAAGCTGATTACAACAACATATTGGAACAGGACTTGTTTAGAATCAACCACAAACTTCAGGTCATGGTAGTCAAGGTTCTATCTAATATTACTACTCGGAAGTTAGGACCTTATGAGATTTACTACAGTGTCACCACATTCATAACTGAAAGTAATTTGTCATCCCAATGAGTGAATACCTATAAAAGAACCCCCCCTCCCCCCCCCCCCCCCCCCCCAAAAAAAAGAAAAAGAAAAGACAGTAACTCCAGACTTACTTTTGAGTTTTCTTGCATTTCTACCGAAGCTTTTTATGGTTGTCTTCGAGATGCTAAGTGGATCTTTACCAAATTTTTTCAGAATATTCCTCACTCGTTGCTCAATAACAAGAAAATCGGCTTCAGCCTTTGCTTGGTAATTGTTCTGCAGATTAACATAAAGCCTACAAGAGAATTGATACAACTCGTCTCAACAAACTGATTTCCTTTTAGTTCTAAATTATACTGTCAACAATGAGATACTTAGATACTAAGTCAGTTGTAGATGTCATCTCAGGTATTGATCCCTCAAGGGGTGCCTCACCACCACCTTCATTTGATATAAAGTCCTGCAACATCAGGAAAGAAACGCAGAATTATACAACTTCAACAAATGCACATCACCATGTCCATATTTAGAACATTCTGAATAGTTGATGTCAAAATAACATAGAGATTGACTGTGATAAACATTAATGATATTTCTTGCTGGCCCATCCAGCGGGAATGATCTTAGCATAAGAAAACAATCTCCACATTTTCCTGGCATTTCAAACAGTTGAACCAGCATGCAGAGTATTTTTGGACCATTTTGCATTCAGTCCATTACCAATGAGCATAGGTACTTTAAATTAAAATTTCAAAGTACATTTGTAAGGAAAAAGGGAGTAAAAAGGCAGCACCATAAGCCAAGGAAGCATGCGTGTGCATAGAGAGGGGGAGGGATTGAAAAAAATTAAATGAAAGCAGGTCAAAGCTTTATATCAAATGAGAAAAGAGACCCTCCACACAATCTGTTCCATAAGAGTACTAATGATCAACAAAGCTGCACAAGAGTTGGTAATGTCTGTGAAGCAGACTTTCTAAGAAATATAAACACAAGAATTGGTTAGATGAATCTGCTAGAACATCAGTAGGGCAATAAATGAACTAGCTTGTTTATTAACAACTGGGCTTGGCTCAAGAAAACACTTGTTTACGTTCGTTTATTTATTAAACAAGCCAAGCTCAAACATAATAATATGTTCATAAACAAGTTCGTGAATATAAGGCTTGATTAAGTAAATATAATATTATATGTTTATATGTATACATGTATAAAAAAACACTCATATAGACTTGATATTGAATTGTGTAAATTCGTAAATAAGTTATAACATATCAATTTTTTTTTTTTTTTACTTTATTGTTAGTATAAATAGTCCATCTCGTAGTAAAATTATATACATTTTTCAACAATGCAAGGTTGATGAATCTAATTCTTATAAGTTCATAATGAAAATCATTCTATCTAATTAACTCAAGTAATACAATTTAGTTATTAATTATTAGCATGGATTTATGGGAGTAAAAAACTTTAATTGTGAATAAGCTTGAATATAATGTGTTTACTATATATATGAGAAAAGATTAAGTTAATCAAGTAGCTTATGAAAAAGCTCAAACTTGTCTCAATAAGAAAATGAACCAAGCTTGAACATGTAGTCTAGTTTGTTGATGAGCTCAAGTTCAGCTCATGTTCGAAATAAAAATAAATGAGTAAACCTAAACTTTTAACCCTCAGCCTAGCTCCTTGTTTACACTTTACACCCATAAACATCAGTATTTTCCACCCCCAATTTTGACTCTACGGGGTGTACAAAGAGCTTGTCAGTCAACTTAGGATCTAAGCTAAAAGTACCTCTTTGCAGAAACATATCAGTATATATTATCACTTGACTTCGGTGAATTGGATGTCAGTATCAGATTCAACTAAAGAATAACAAATGTCAAGAATGCCATTTTGGAATTACCTTCAAAGCAACCACCATCACCCAAATATCTGATGAATTAGAATCAACTTCAGCACAGCTGTCATTAAGTATCTGTTGCAAATCTGGGCCTGAAATGCAAAAAATAACAAAACTTCAGCTCTTAGTTACATGCAACCAATTACAGAATTCTTAATTTTCAGGCAGAAATCACACATTTCTTGATGACAAAATCAGAAGCATATTGCAATCCCACATTAGAACTTCATTAGAACTGCAGTAAGTTTACAACCACATAAGCATGCCGTCTCCATCATTCAAATTGTTTACCAGTTAGGATTTGTTTTAAATATAGATATGTTTTAAGAACCTTACTTTCTTGTTGGATTAACTTAATGAGGCCTATTGCAGGAAGGTGACTCAAATCCATTTCCATCACAATTCAATGCAGGTAAAAGTGCCAAAGCTAACTCAATCCCAATATGGTTGGAATTGAAATAGCAGATTCCTAGCATCCAGACCACCTTCCAAACATGCATTTAAAAAAGAAGGGGGAAGCCCAAAGCATTTGGACCCAGTCTCTCTGCATTTTTTCCTAATATATATATATATATATATGAATCCTCAAGTATTTACCCAACATAAAAATACCTGAACGAGCAAAACATTAATGATAGTTATTTAATCCATCTTATTTAACTTTGACATGTTTATCACAATTTATCATGAAAAATCAGAATCTATACTTAAGAAATTATACAGTTTGTTGCCAACTAGCTCAATGGGCACCGCCCTTATAATTTCTAGGGGGAGCCAGGGAGGATTTTTTTTTTTTTAAATTTTATTTTATGAAATCAACACCCACTAGATGCGTGTGTAACTTACCGATAAAAAAAATTACATAGTTTGTTACTTTATAATTCCTCAAGGAGCAAAGACCTTAAAGGAGGCCTCAATAGCTTCTTTGTAGTTATCTCCATCCAATGCAACCATCCTGGCTTTAAGAAGCTCCTAAAATGTTCAAGACCCAACTTTGTCACTTTACTTTCAGTTTTTTTTATTATCAGCAACTGTCACTTTATTTTCATAAAAAATCAATAACACAAGGAAGCCAACAAAAGAGCTATGAAACAAACAAATTAACCTTGAATTCTTCTCTTCCCTGGTTGATGGAAGACTACCACCGTGGCTTTAGACCCACTGCTCTGCCATCTTGATAAGAAGAACCACGTATGGTGTGTGCTTGAGGGCCACAGGATCTTGCTCATCTAAATCAATGCTTTCTGCAAAACTATTGTGTGAAAATAGACAATCAGAAGCATTTAAATGGAATTCAAGGTGTGTGTTTTTAGGGTCAAAGATATAAGCTGAGCATTGTGCCAGACACTAACATACATTAGACAATGTGCACATGCAAAATCAACAAAAGAAAATAAATATAAAAACAAAATCTGCACCTCTTAAGCTCGGGCCATGGGCTATTTAACCGGAGGTCATCCAGAAAATGATCAGGCTTTGACTCGACCACAGAATGTTCCTGCAACAAATAAGAAAAGTGGGTATAAAATTGATTTGTATAGAGAAAATTTTCTATATTTGATCTTGATAAAAGTTTTTTACTAGATTTTGACAGAACAATTATTTTTTTTGATAAGTAAACAGTAAGTAGTAAAGAACAATTATAGTTGCTACCTTACAGAAATTCTGTACCAAGTTCAAGAGATTGTCCGTTTTGATAAAAATAAATTTTAAAAGGAATGTTAGTGATGATTCAAACCAACAGATGTTATACTAGGACAGAGCATTATAAGAAAACAACTGATCATCCTTCCAGTGTCCAAGTTTTTCCTTTGGAGGAACCCAATGAAATAAAACCACATTACCTTTATACTGATTTGAACAAGCCCAGTAAGCCCATAGGAGCGAGCAAAGATCAATGTTACATTTGCCTCCCTACAGATCCTATCAAGCTTTACCATTGAATCTTCCATCAGCTGCAAGTGAAAGTAGGAAAAACTCTTATCATATTTATTGCACTTCTTTTTTCTTTTATTTTTTTAAGTAACAAAAGATTTTATTAATAAAAGCAGAACTAAGTACACGGGGGGTGTACTCGGGAAGAAAAACAATCACACTCTCAAACTACAATGATTGATATCTTATTTATTTCACTTGATAAGAAGAAACAGAAAAAATTGTTAAAATCTAGGAAAGTAGGTTACAAATCCAGAAGTCCATTGAATTCATTTATGTAATCAGACCATGCAAATCTTATGAAAAAAACCAAACCGCAGTGAAATTGTGAGTACAGGCTACAAGCCACCTTGACATTCAAATTTATCTACATCTTTGTGATAATAACAAAGAAAATGTTTGGCAATACACGCATTGCAGAGCACACAAAACAATGTTTTTTTTAATTAACTATTTTCATGGTCAAAAAGTAAGGTAAACATTAGCTTCATACCTGAGTGGCAACTACCAAGGTAAACTGAGAAAAAAATGAGGGGTTTGTCTCAATTAACATCACCGGATACTCTTCTATAAACTTGGCCTTAACAGCATCATTCAGCTCTTGAAGAAATGCACATACACATTTCGCCTTAGATTGCCCAACACTTGATTCATCAACTATCAAAATCAGAAACTGAAGATAAGCACCCAGGATTTAAAAGGTACTCCTTCCCTCCCATTTTATATATCTTAATTTTCATTTTGAGTCACCTCAAAATACATATCAGCATTCCAAAGTTGGAATTTTTACTTTTCAACTCCAAATATCCATATCATATCCTTTTAAAACAAACAAGAATTCTTATTAAATGTCATGATATCTTTGACATACAGTGACCATAAGTCTAGGGCCACAACTTTTTTCACAATTGCTGACATGACTTATTGTTAGGGACGAAGCTAGGACTTAGAGTTAGGGGGGCAAAAGTATAAACAATTTTTTTTTTTTAAACTCCAAATAAGCATTCCAAATTTTCACAATATTTTTACTATATTTTCACAGCAAATTGTAAATGGTAGGTTATTATTGGTTATTATGAGTGGGCAAAAAAGTAATTTAAGTTGTAGATTCAAATTAGAACCAATAACAACTTACCGCATGTAATTTGTTGTGAAAATGTTGTGAACGTAGTAGTTCTCAATTTAAAAAGTTAAGCTTCTTTTTCTTTTACCTTTTTTTGGGTGTCTTGTGTGTTGTTAGATGTGTGTGGGTGTTCACTTAGACTAGTTAGAATTGGCTTAGGAATTTCTTATTTTATTTTATTTTTTGTTTGTGCTTTGCATGGGTTTGTTTTGGGGTGTTGTTTGGGCTTAAATTTGTTATGGGTAAATTTTGTTGTTAAGCTTGTTAAATTTATTTTAGATTTTAAATCAATAAAAAATTTTATGGCCTTTAAAAAGATCAATAATATTGTTGAGAGGGCAAAGTGCAAATTTATTGAAACAAATTGCTAAAAAATTAATACATACATACATGCATACACACACACATATATATATATACACTAAAAAAATTTGGGGGGGCCTCTGCCCCCAAGTCCAACTATAGTTCCCTCACTGCCTATTGTGGTTGATATATAATGAAAGTCGTGTCAACTATGGACTCAAGTGAAAGTGATATTGTTCCAATCACAACAGACCATATCAGAGGTTGAGAAAAAGTTGAGAAAAATGTTGTATTCCTAAAATTAGTCATAAAATAAATGGCATTTTGAAAACATAGCTATATTTTACCTAGACATCTAAAATGTGTTAGAGAAAGTAAGTAAAATTCAAGTAACAAAAGAAGCATAACATTAATTACCCATAAAATTATTTCCAAGGTCCCCAGGTTCAACCTTGGAACCATCAATTACAGTTATGCTTCCAACCCCACCAAGAACAAGATTCTTTAATGTCTCAGAACCGGTAGGACCACAATTGAGTAAGCATATACTAGCTTTCTCAAGAGCTGCTTGTCCTTGATCACCCCAGATCCTGCAATTTCAGTTTCACATCAAGTTTCAAAATAGAGTTCTCTAAGGAAAACAACAACAACTAAGCCTTATTCCTGAAATTTTTTATGCCGGTTATGGATTTTTAATAGACTAGTTAGGGTTGGCTACATGTATTTTTTTTCCCTGTTGTTCTATTATATTCGAGTCATACACTCTGTTACTTCCTTAATTGACAAGTCCCATTTGAATACTTCCATTAATATTATTTTCTATCTTTCTCTACTTTTCTTTTTTTGCTAATCTCTCTCATCTCGACATGACCAAACCATCTAAAGTGACTTTGCCTCATAGTTCCAAACCGGTTTGAAGCCAAATTTTGTCTATTTTATAATTATAACAACGTGATACCTCACACCAGGTAAATTCTTAACCATTCCCTCTCTTACTAAGTCTACAGAATGTTTTTGTAAACAATGGCCAATACTAGATATATAAACAATGATTTCAAATCCAGATGTTAAGCACATAATTAAGGATATTTTGTGACCAAAAGCCCTGTAGTTGTAGTAGCTCACATTCATCAAAATTATTGATAATTTTTTTTTTTTTTCTGCGGTCTCAAGGTATGCAGATTTATGTTTGTGCAAGACTTATATAATGTTCTAACTGAAGAACTTGTAAGGCATATATGAAGATTCCTGATCTCACAATGCTAAGAAATGCTAACCCCTTTCTCATGCATATTACAAGGGAAAAAAAAATTATAAAACAAGTCATAGTAATGGTCTAACGAAGGCAACTTCAAGGATAAAGTATCTGAAGTATACTAATATTTGCGAGGATTCCCCACTTTAGCCTATGCTTGAATGTTATTTTATATAAGATAAACGAATGAAAAAGAAATATACATAAAACGTGTTTGATTTACAAGATACTCCAACATGTTGAATATATATATGAAAATCACTCCGAGACATTTGGGAACTTGAGCTTTTATTATTATCATCATCATGCACTTCATGAAAATCTCAACTCAGACAACGCTTGCAGCTGCTGAAGACCATCTAGGTGTAACTTCAGCACGAAAATCAACTCTAGAAGGTGGCAGTGCCACAAACAAAAACTCCTTAATATTATTCAGAATTCCTTTATCAAATGGATTTTTAGAACCCACATAACTTTGCCGAAAATTCTCATAAGCTGTCTGTAAGAAACAGGGAAAAATAATGAGAGAGAAAAAATCAATTAAAAACACAATTGTGCAAGTAATGCAAATCCAGTAATTTGAATTGCTAAACAATACTAGCTAGGTACAAACATAAAGCTAATGCCTTAAGAAGTTGACCATAAATTAGGATATACATAAAGGAACCTGGTTTTTAGTAGTAAGGTACACATGAAATAGAACAAGGCCTCCTAGGAATCCGATGGAAATGGCACCAAACAATATCAATGCCACTGTTTCAGGACAGTTCTTTAGCAAACCAAACAATCCAGTTCCATTTCTCAATATTCTTTGGTGAATTCTCCAGCAGGAAAAGGCAAAGATGTAGACAAGGAAAACCAAGGCCGATACAACAAATGCTAGGAAAAAACGATAGTTCCTCTGCACATAAAAACATCAAAATTAAATTGGCTGCTATCATAAAACATTACAGAGCAATTGGTGCATGTAGCAATGAGCATTTTGGTTGTAACCTTACCAGTGCAATACATTGACCAACCAACGGGCTATGGTGATCATATTTCTCAACACAATTGTCGCATATAGCACAGTGGCAACTCCTGGGTGGCCGATAAATCTTACAAATTCGACAATATTTTAGTTTCAAATCCACCCCATTAACAGTTATCTTCCTACTCTTTGTGCCATCACTAGTACCAGAATCTTCAATGGATGATTGATCATTTCTCGGAATAATTCCCGGATCAATTACAGTAAGCATAATCAAGTTGACGAGAACCTACGTACAGTCAAAATACAATAAATATATAGTAATCATGCTATATTAATTTCAAATTTTTGTTACATATGTTCCAAAAGATTAATCACGAGTCTTGTATGTCAATTACATATTGACCTGTAGGAAATGTGACTGTGAAATAATTTTTTTTTATATAAAATGTTTGATATAAAGTTAGAAACTAACAATTATTGTCAAAATCACAGAGCTGGCGATTATGAGTCTAGAATGACTTGGTAGATCACCCCCAACATAGACAGCAAAAATCCAACTTGAGAGAATAATAGAAACTGTTGTCAAAATCAACCCTCTTGGATCTGGACCACAAATGAGTCTCCCATGGAAGAAAAATACCTGTAAAATGAAGTAATAAGTAAACAACTTTAGTACAAAACCAAGAAAAAAAAATGTGCAACTAATTTAAAAACAAGATTTAAGTGTCACATAGTAAAAAGAGAGACATTTTTCCCAGGCCAAACTTGGTAGACTCTAGTTCTTTCCAAATTGCTGCCACGAAAATATTGAACCAATTGTTCTAATTGATCCTTTACAACCCTTCTGAAAGCAAACAACTTCTCCCACATAGTGACCATGATATTCCCACCATTCTCGCTAACTTCAGGATTTTCTCTGCCGATTTCTTGTTCTGATGGGTCAGAAAGAAATATGTTAGGCACCATCAATTCCATTGTGGGTTGACGACACTTCAAGCATTGGAATTTATTTGCTGCAGTGAACCACAATACAATTATAACTGACTTTTGAAAACTGATTTTTTTTTTTTTTAAATCTTTTGAAAATTGAAAAACGGTTACCATTGGTGCTAAATTGAAGGCCTAGGCCTAGCCCCCTTAGGCCCAATCATGAAACACTACCATTGGGCCTCTAAATTGAAATTCAAAGTGAGCTCTGAAACAAGATTTGAGACAGAGCAAAAGTCTGGAAAGAGAGAGAAGGAAAGTATCAGAACAGAGAAGTTGCTCTGTGTTTTTTAACTTCTTAGTTTGTTCTTTTCTTTATCCTTTGCTCTGTTCTCTCTCTCTCTCTCTCTCTCTCTCTCTCTCTCTAAACACTTCTTTGCAGGCAAGAGAAGTTGAAGTTGAACAGAAGTGAGAGGACTCACTAACTAGAACACCCTTTCCAAATAACAATAATATTCTAATAATTTCGTTAGTTGCCCGGGTTTGAAAGAATTGTGAAACTAGCATCTCGAGTTTTAAAAACTCGAGATTTAATTAGAACTCAAGTTTTTAAAGCTCGAGTTCAGTGTTTTTTGCTACCCTTAGCTAGACAAAATTGCCACGTGGAGCCACGTAGAAATCGAGTTTATAAGACTCGAAATCTGCAGCATAAAAACACATCCACAGCACTTTCAAACGGCTTATTACAAAATCCTCAAATTCAAACTCACTCACTCGAACACCCTTTCGCTCTGCCCTCTCAAACTCACTCACTCACTCACTCTCAAGCAATCGTATCCCAGTGCTGAAGCAAAATCGTAGCCTACTATCACGAAGGTAGTCACTCTCGAGCAATCGTAGCCCATTGTCAACACCGTTCGTAGCCCACCGTGCCGAAGGTACTCTCTCTTTCTTCTCAATACTTTGTCGTTTTTGCTTCTTAGATTCCTCTGTCTCTCTCTCTCTCTCTCTTTCTCCAATTTTAGATTTTGGAATTTCATGATGTGACGTAGGGTTTTTCGTTTTTCAATTTCGGATCTTTTCGGGTTTTTTTTTTGTGTGTTTTTTTTTTATTGGTGTTCTAAGAATATGGTTATGTTTTGGCAATGACATTAGTTTTTATGTGATTGTTAGAATTGAAAAAAAAAAATTTAATGTGGTATTTCAAGGAAACCCAAGTACCCATTTTTGGATTTGATTCAAAGATGGCATTTTGGAACTTTGATTCACTTTTGAGGCAAATTCTTTGTTGAAATATTGTTTACCAAGCTTATTGGGTGTGGATTAATTCAAACTGTGCAGAGCTTGGGAATTGATCTTACACAATTTTGACCAAAACTATTAGGCTATTGGATGATTGGCTGACAATATTTGGTTAAAACCTTTTTTACATAATTACCCGGCTTAGTCAATTTGGTTTATATTGGCATTACAAGGTTTAGGAAGACTATTTCATCCAAAGACTCTACAGATCTATGCTCCTAAAAGCTCTTTTGAAGTTACCAAGTCCTACATGGTTATTACCTTCATTATTGTCATCTATGCTACTGGTATCTATAATAACTACCTCAAAGGTATATAGCGGCTATACTTAGACCAATAAATCAAATGACTGGTTATCCTAGATTTTATTGAAGTCATCTCATGCTGGTTGCCTGATCCAGGAAGGCCTTTTTAAATGTTAGTTAAGTCCTTGATCAATCTCAATATGTCACAAGTCTCAAAGCTCCATGCCTTTTGTTAGTTAATGCAGCAACACATAGAAAGCACAATAGCACTTTGGCAACACACAGCAGACATGTAACATACCCAAAGAAATTATTCTGGAATTTTGTGAAAGCATCCTATGTGGATTATCAAAGGAAATTGGAGGGATCCTTTCCCAGTCTAAGTTGGATTTTACTAAGTGCTTCTATGTCATGTTAAGATTTGAGACCTATTTGGACCTCCTATTGTTTTGCTTTGCCATAACAATTGTGCTTTAGGTCTAATTGGTTGATTATTAATTCTCACCAATTTCTTCTTTGGGGCTTGGGCTGGACTGATAGATCATATTGTTGCGATTGCTAGTTTTAATATATATATATATATATATATATATATATATATATATATATATGTATATATTTTGGTTTTATTGGGAAGATATGCTCACTTTTTAGTGTCAAACTGGTGAATTGTACCACACCATCTCAACCATAAATAATATTGTGACATGGTAACTTGAATAAGGGAATGAGAAACCACTATGAACATAAATGCACCCCCCCCCCCCCCCCCATCTTCAGTAGTATTTCATAGGGCCTCTAATGTATTGGCTATTGAACTGCCAATGGAATCCAATTAAGTTTCTAACTTTTAATTGCATGTTCTATCACAATAAGGCTGCCAATTTCTACAACACCATTCTTGGTGACAATTTCATACCACCACATGCAACTTTAAAACACAAAGGTATAAGCTAACAAGAATGTAAGATAGACTGATCAATTTGTGAAAGTTGTTTTGCCACATCAATCATTGTTGTTGGAAGGTAAAGTTAAAGCACGTGGGTGAGGGCATAACCGTCAATTATGAGCGAAAGGATTGAGACCCAAAGACAATACTGTGAATTTTGTAGCCCAACCCATAGATGTCGCAATCCTATGTTGGAGAATTCTCTGAGAATATTAGTAGAGGAGAGGAGGCACTTATGAAACAAACATCTTAAAATAGTTGCCTCAATTGGAGATAACCGTACTGCATCCTTTCATCGAGTTGTTATAATAGGAAATGCTAGAAACTCAATACTTTATCTGAAGGATGATCAGGGGGATAAGATAATGGATCCTCAACAAATTAAACAATCAGAATCTATTAGATAACTCTAAGGAGCATCTGCCTCAAGAAATTTGGGCAGACTTTCAACAATTTCCACCTGCTTAATGAACTCCATTATGGTATCAAATTTAACTACCTGAATATCATATCCCGCTTTTAACGCCGCTGACTTTAGAGTCGAGTTCTGAAAATGTGTGTTGAAGTTGCTAGCAACATGTCGAAGGCAATATCTATGAAATACCCGTGCTTTTCCATCATCCCCATTAGGCCAATTTGCAATGGCCTTTTTGATACCGAGATGTCGGTTAGAAATTATGCAAATGCCTTCGTTAGGTATCACGTGGCCAATCGTATCTCTGAGGCGTTGTAAAAACCACATCCAACTGGACCCTGACTCACAATCCATAACAGCAAAGGCGAGAGGGAATACCTTGTTGTTAGCGTCGGTTGCCATTGCGACCAACAACTTTCCCTAGTATTTATCATACAGATGGGTCCCATCAATACTAATCACCAGCTTGCAATATTTGAATCCATCAATGCACGGACCAAAAGACCAAAACGCATAATGCAACATTACGGTGTCATCTTCATCGGGGTCTGTGGTACGAAAGAACACCTGAGTAGTCGGATCCTGATCAATATATGCCATTAGCAACTTTTGCAACTTTTGTTAAGACTCTTCCCAATCCCCAAACAACTTTGCAATCGCCTTTTGTTTTGCATCCCATACCTTGTAGGAAGAAGGCTTATGACCCTCATATTTTGTCTCTATCATATCTACGAGATACTTAATTGGGATAGTGTGATCCTCGCTTATCTTCTTAAAGATGTCTGATGCAATAAAATTAGAAGTCATCATTCTATCATCATTTCGCACCCTAATGGGTATACACGTGTAAGGACCCCTATACACGGTGACCATCCATAGTTCGTGGAGATTGGGCTTCATGACTGCGCAAACATACCACTTGCATGACTCTTCCACACATTTCACAGTAAGTTTTGTAGTATTCGACCTACTGATCAGAAAATGTTTGTTTTCCTTGAGGGCACAAGTTCTTAATACGCACTGCACCTCCACTTTATTGGCAAAAGTCAACCCTTTGCACAAATTCATCCCCTCTCTCCAAGTAGACACAAATGGTATCTCAATATGTGAAGGATCAACCATATTTTTCCAAGTATTTGCAGAAAATGACAAGGTAAGAGGTGCGTAGGTAGGGATTGTGTTCATAATGTTTTGGACACTAATAACATTGTCTACATCAGGTTCACTACCGTCCAATGTCTCATCGTCATCAATGTCCCTCTGAAGATCCCTAAAGTCCATTTGCTCAATCATCTCTTCAAACTCATCTCTATCGACAAAATCTTCACCGTTAATGGCAATAGTCTCATCAACATAGTCTTCATCATCATCGTCATCATCATCATCTTCATCATCATCATCATGAACATTATCCTCTACATGTGTAGAATACTCATATTGAGCATCTGGAACTATAACCTGTAAACTTATGGTTGCTTGTTGGAATTCCTCGATACCAACTTCTACATGCGGCTCCAACTGTATGTACAACTCAATCATAGTCACTTCGGCTATTCTCTCCAACCTGTCAAACATCATGTTTACATGTTTTTCTGCTTTTATCACTATATACTTGTAATTAATCTTCTCCTTAAAGATTTCAGTTGGCATACGATAAGTAATTTGTACGTTGTTCAAAGCAGGATCCACACACAATTCTTTCATAACTGTCTTCTTCAATTCATCAAGGGTCTTCAACCTACGATCAATATGGGTGAACTCCATGTGTATACCCGGCCCTGCAAATGACAATCCCTGGTCCGCATTGGCGTTCTTAAGCAGATCACCGTAGTATAGGACTATATCAATTCCACTCATTGTGAACCTGTTCGAGTCAAGTTACTATGTTAGTTAACAAAACAAAGCAAGTCATCAACCTCACATGCAATAGTCGGTTTAAGTGAACATGATGTTATTCCAATTTACAACAAATCATGTCAATAGTTGGGAAGCGGACTTGCTATACATGCATTATATGTATCATTTGAGGCATAATAACCTTGAACAGTATTAGCCCTTATAATTCTTGCAACACCAGCACATAGATTCAAAGGCTTAAAGCAAACTGCAAAACTTCTTTAACTTAATATATACCAAAAACAGGCAAATCCTAGAAATAGGTTAAATTATCACTCAATTTCACGAAACAAAAACTTAACCCATTTCATGTATATTGTTCAGAGTTAAAGTAATTCATGAAAAGAGAGAGAACAATCAAAAAATGGGTCAAACAAACAATAATGGAAAAAAAATGAAATTTAACAATCAAAAAATGGGTAAAACAAAGCAAAGTTATGTTAACTATCTACAAAATAAATAGTCAAATCTTTTAACCCACACCTAACAACAAATAATACCCAACAAACAAACAAATACCCAACTACAATGAAACCCATACCTGATATATGAATTTGTTGAGAGGAAGGAGCAGTGAGAGAGGCAATGTGAGTGTGGGTGAGGCAGTGAGAGCAAAGTGAGTGTGGACTGATATGAGTGTGGGTGAGAGAGTTCTAAGTGAGGCTGAATGGGTGAGGAAGAGAGAGCTGTTTTGAGTGTGTGTGCGTGGGCGCGTATTTAAAAAAATTTTCTCAGCTAAACTCGAGTCTCTAAGACTCGAGATCTTAGTAATTTTTAATTAAATTTCGAGTCTTATAGACTCGAAATCTATGTGTCAAAAATATTTACTTTAAGAAAATCGAGTGTCTAAGACTCGATTTTCTGTTTCAAAGAACTCGAGTATTTAAAACTCGAGATCTATGTGGCGTTTTCTGTCCACCTCATCACTTACCAAACGGGCTTAAAGCGAGTCTATGAGACTCGAGTTTTACCCACATCTCAAGTTTCTGAAACTCGAGATGCTAGTTTCCTTAAAACTTCTAAACCTATGTTAACTTATTATATATTTTCTCCCTACTGACCTAGCCTGCAAATTCCCTCCACTAACAGCTATGCTCTAATTACCAAACAGTCCATGTCAGAGCTTCCTTTCTTTATAATGACCTCAGACCCTAGAAACTCTTAACGCTTTTTTTTTTTTTTTGGGTCCTATTTTATGGGAAAAATTGTATTTTTTATTTTATATATATAATTTTTATTTTGAGAACCTAATTTATAATCTATACTATTATTTAAGAGGCTTTCTCGGTTTGGATTCCTCATTTTTTAGTTTAAAAATGCCTCTATACCCCTATGTTTAACTATAAGACAATCTGATAAAAATGCAACTCTAACTCCTACTAAAACATTGCCTAAAAAATAGGACTACTTTCCTGTTAATTTTCAAATTACTTTATCCACTTAAAAATTAGATTTTTAAAATAAAAATCATATATGTAAAATAAATAAATAAATAAAACACAGTTTTTTTCTATAAAATAGGACCACTAAAAAAAAAAACTTCATCTCCTGTTAATTTTCAAATTACTTTATCAACTTATAAATTAGATTTTCAAAATAAAAATTATATATATAAAATTTTTTAAAAAAAAACATCTCATCACACGCGCAAAGCGCGAGTGATGAGGCTAGTAAGTAAATAAAGTAATTTGAAAATTAAAAGGAGAGTGGTCCTATTTTTTAGGCAATATTTTAGTGGGAGTTAAAGTGACATTTTCGCCAGATTGTCCTTTAGTTTTGCCTCTACTTAAACATAGACGTGTATGGGTATTTTTAAACTAAAAAAATGAAGAATCCAAACAGGGAAAACCCCCTTAAATAATAGTATGGATACATGCAGTGCACATGATTTTCTTTATTTTATGTCATTTATTGGGTTAATGGTCATTTATTTACTCAATTTTTCATTCCACCCAATTCAATGCTTAATCATTTGAGCCACCCAAACTTTAAGTTCTAGTAACTATTTTGGTTAACTTACACTTGAGGCATGGGCTAATATAAGCCATTGCAATGTACTATCAAAATTTTCAAAATATCAAACTTGCTTCCTAAGTTGAAACGTCATTTAATATTGTTGAAAATTTCCCTACTCCTCCAGCTTCCTTCTCGATCTCTAACTACTATTTATCTACCATTGACTATCCAAATACTCCCTCTCCCATATAAATTCGTGAACCAATCCAAGCTAAACCATTAATGTGACATTTGGTACGGGGTAATGTTTTAGGATTCTCAAGAATGTTTAAAGATTCTCATGTTTGGTTTCAAATCACACTACGGAATTAAATACCAGGGTAATCTGGATTCTCCTCTTAAACCCCTGTCAGTAGGAATGTGGGCCCTTTAAAATATGTGGGAATCCAAATTCCCAAGCTTAAAGGAAATTGTATTTTTTATAAATTGACAATTTTAACCCTTTTTCCTTATCATTTAAAAAATTAAGATAAAATATAAAACAAATCATCAATATCTTTTCCCTTGTCTTTATCTTTTCTCGCCAAAATAATATAAACAGGATAGACAACTCTGTTGATATATTTTTTAACAAAGTTTTTTTTAGGTTTCACGTGTGGAAAAAAAAAAAAAAAAAGTTGTCAGGTTGTTTTGTTATGGATTAAACTCTTTTAAAAATTATTATTAGGAATAAAAGTATTTGAGAATTTAAATAGTTATTTTTCTATTGTACTTGTCATTTTGAAATTTTAAACCATAATTTTAATGAATTTGTCATAATTAATAGTTTATATTTTGTTTTTCATTATTTATTTAAAGGAAGATTTTTTTAAAAGGACTTGGTAGTCCATATTCAAATCTAAGGATAGAATGAGAAAAATAAATAATTCATTTAAAATTCCTAGGAATAAACCAAACATTAGCATCTCACATTCCCAATGAAACCAAACATAGGACTAACTACATTTTTAGGAATGTGATTCCTAGGAATCACATTCCTAGGAATCTGGATGCCTGGAGTAATGTGGATTCCTCCGTACCAAACGCCACATAAACTTGTTCTACACCAATCGAACTACTAAAAAGGGATTCTGATGGTGACTAGGGCGACTGTCGAAGGAATTCTTGGTTTTCCGATGTTAGTTGGCGCAATTGTCAGTTGTGAATCTAGGTTTTTGACTATACCGAACTAATCAACACACACACACACATAGAGTATATAAAATCAGTTAAAATTTATATTAAAATAAAATGACTTTGTTTAGTTCTTTTAAGAAAATTGATGATGTGAAGAAAATCAGTAGGCTGGATGCTTCGGATTTGGAAGGATTACTGGCTGTCTAGATGGCCTGAAAAAGAAAGAACGATGATCAAAGGTGACCGGGGTTGCCGGCCAAAAACCCTCCGATACCAAAGTTAGTTTTCTCTCTCTTAAACTCTGGAATTTCCACTTTTCAAGAATTGTAAAAAACATACCTTTGTCTGGTCCGAATGGGCGCTTATATAGTGTACCCTAGAAATGGTTATTAAATTTGTAACTTCCCCTATATTTGAGGAGGTTAGAGGTTCAGGGATAACTTCCTTAATTGCCATGGAGGTTATATATTTTCATATAACCGTCATCGGAAGTTAAGTATTTAATTAGTCCTCTTCTGTGTGGAACACCTCTTCTGCTCTAGACGGCTCCTATGGATGAGCTGGAGTTAGTCAGATTTTCAGTTCTCCATCAGCTGCCCCCTTGTCTGAGGGTCGTCCAGAGTGATGGAGGATCTACTGACGCCCTATGGACGTGTGTCACGATTCTAATAGCTGAGCATTAATGTTCCAAAATGCGCCACGTGTCATGGTTTTATTGGTGAAAGGTTGTGTCGATTTAAGTTTTCAAGGGAAACGCCACGCGGCACTTTCTGATTGGTCACATCTTTCCAGGTACCAATTTTCAATGCCTATAAATAGTGGAATTCCTCTCATACCCTTTACATTTCTCAGATTTTCTTCTTTGACATTTCTCGTCCATCACCTCGTCTAGAAGTATTCCAGCGTCCCTAGTTTTCTTCCGTCTAGAGCCAGGTATCTTCTTTATACTCGTCTTTAGATTTTCCTTAAGTTTTCGAAATGTCTAAAATTGTCGTTTCTTCGTCTAATAATAGTGTTGAAAAAGAGATAGACGAGTATCATAACTCCACTAGCTACAGTGGCTCTAGTAGTAATAGTAGTAGTGGGGGGAATACCACAGACGAGGAGTATACTTCTGGGGTTCCTGGGGTTCCTCTAGAAGTCCTTCAAGAACAACTTAGGACGAGAGTAGTGTCTGGGTCTAAGGCTGGTCCTTCGAGTGCTCCCCCGTCTGTCCCTCAGGACGAGGTAGAAACCATATATAACTCTGCTGTGGGAGTCCCTTCTAAGACGGACGATAAGAAGTTAGCGTCTCTTAGGAGTTGGTATCAAATCCCAGACGAGTTGAACCCTAGGTTGGCCGTCCGAAAGGAATGGTGTTGCCAACCTCGTTTTGGCATGGGAGTTTATGAGGCCTATCTTTTAGGAGGTCTTAGGTTGCCTCTTAACACTTTTGCTAAGGAGTTACTCACTAGGTTAGGTTTAGGGTTGTGTCAATTTAACCCCAATGTGTGGAGATTAGTCATCTCTATGCAAATTTTATGGAGAGAGATGTTTGAAGGGGATCGTCCTCTCACCGTGGATGAGTTCCTTTATTGTTATAAACCCTCTGAAATTAGCCAATCCCTCAGTTTTTATCAATTCACAGCCAAAGGGAGAGATTGTAGGATTATAAAGTCTTTGGTTACGTTAGACAGGAATTGGAAGACGAAGTTTTTCTTCGTCTCAGGTTTCTGTGCAGGACACCTTGTTGAGGTTGGCAGGGATCCATTTGCCCCATATACTGGAGAGTTAGGGAACCTTTGTCCTGAAGGTATGCTTATTACTATCGCGTTGTTATCTTCATCACGTATGTCGTTTTATAATTATTTAACTCCAACTTTCTTTTTTGCAGGCGTTAGACGACCGTCCTTGAACAAGTTCTACCTTGGACGCATTCAAAAAGCTCGTCTTCACCCTGAAGGTATGCTTATTACTATCGCATTGCTATCTTCATCACATATGTCGTTTTATAATTATTTAACTCCAACTTTCTTTTTTACAGGCGTTAGACAACCATCCTTGAACAAGTTCTACCTTGGACGCATTCAAAAAGCTCGTCTTCACCCTGAGAGGGATTTTCGCTCCTTGGTTACTTTTCAACGCCTCGTTACTTGGGAACTTGGTCCTGAGCCTTCTCCTGAAGTCACAACCCACAAACTTACAGTCTGTAGACGTAAGTTTTTACTTTGTGTGATTCCTTTATCATTTTTAGGAATGGTTCTAACAAGTTTCTTTGCAGGAATGGCTACTATGAAGGAGAACAAAGGGAAGGAGATAGTGGACAAGGCTGTTAGGCCAGAGGCTCTGTCTCAGCCTCGTCCTGCCATTAGGGATAAAAGGAAGAACCTGTCTAAGACTCTAAATTTGGAAAATCTTCCCAGTCGTCGAGGGCATAGGAAGGTGAGACATGGGTCATCTAGGCCCGAAATTGTTAAGCCAAGCACTACTCCTTCTATCTCCCAAGTGCCTCCCGTCCAAGTCCTTGACGTGGAAATGCCTGAGCCTGCTGGTGTTACTCCTTCCAAGGTCGTCACTCCTGCTTCGTCTCAGCCTCGTCCAAAGGTTCCCATGAACATGATTGAAAATGAGGATCTAGCTTGGGAGAGGTTTGAAAAATTTGTGACTGAGGAAGACGTGGCTGCTTGCTATGATATGTCTTTGAAGGAGTTTAAGCACTTTGCTGTCCATGACCTCTTCAAGGTATGTAACTATCTTTTACCTCGTCTTGTCTTTTTACTGTGGCCATTGTCTTTATTTTTAATAAGACTTTTAAGTGCTTGCATAGGCAATGTCAAAGTTCATAACAATGTCCAGGCAAGCTACAGAGATAGACAAGAAGAGGGCCAAGCTTGAGATGAAGCTACGGCAGGTTAAGGATGACTACAGAAGCTAGGCTGAGGCAGCAGGCAAAGCTAAGGACGAGGTTAAGGAGCTTAAGAATCTCGTCAAGGAGCTAAGGACTGACATCGTTGAAAAGGACACTTGTCTGGTTCATTTTCAGAAAAGGAATGACGAGCTTAGTACCCTTCTTAAGGACGCCAAAAAGGTAGTTGTGGAGGAATTCAAAGCTTCCAGTCAGTTCACTAACCTCTTGGACATGAACTATGCTACTGGCTTCGAAGATTTCCGCATGGACGCTGTCAAACGCTTCCCCGATGTAGACTTTAGCCCCATCAAACTTCACCTTGGTGGCTCTGCTAGCTCCCTCCTCCAGACAAGCTCAGAAGACATTAATGTTGAGGACGATGCCACCACGCAGCCTGCCCAGGACAAGCCTAAGGCTGGAGACGCCCCTCAGTAAAAATTTGTATCAGAAAAGTTCATCTCTGTTCATTTCTTTTTCCTCTTCTTTTTTTTTTTTTTTTTATAAGGTCCATAGCTAGGGACCATTTGAAATTTTTTTCAAGTACATTTTACTCGTCCGGGAAATTAGGACAAGTTCATAAACAATTGCCTTTTTAGGCTTTTACTGTATAAGGGTTTTTGGATGGTGATCGTCTACCCTTTAAAGCTTTGACTTATGAATGTTTATTTGCATTATTTGTCTATTATTAAACATATTTTTGCATGGACGAGTTTATATATATACCATTTATGTTACTGGCTTTTACGGGGTCTGTATACTCCCAAGTATTAGGGGGTCGTCCCTATGCTTTTCCTATGGACGATGTTAGAGGGTTTTCCACGTTCTTTTCCTATAAACGACCTGTTTGCGTATGGATGACTCATTTGTTCGTCCTAAGAGTAGCAGTGATGATTTCGCCAGTTCTTTTCCTCGTCCATAAGTTGAACAATTGGCATTCACCATTCGTCTAGACGTTTCTAGTGCTTCACTCATCCTTAACACGGGAACATCTTGGCTAGACCCTCGTCTATGGACTTAGTGTTTACGCTTACAGTTTTTTATCCTTTTCTTTGGACGAGCATAGGCTTTCCCGTCTGTTTATTAGACGAGCATGCCTTAGCTTATTTTTCTTTGCTTTATCCTCATTTCAAGGAAAGCTTGTGAATGTTACATCCCTGCGTCTAGAGATTTTCATTCATCTTAGGCTTTAGCCTTCTTGTGGGTACTATTATGGGAATTAGGTTCATGCATTGAATACATTGGAAATCCAAACCATATTTATTATATAAAAAATGTTCACAAATATGGCTCCAGCTTAGAAGCTAATTCCTTAAGAAGTTAAAACACTTATACAAGTACACAACCTCGTCCTTCACACATTTGTCTATAGACAATGCAAAAGTTTAGGAACTAATGCACTTTTTATTTTTAAAACACATAATAGTAGTAGTATAAACACAACAGTAAACATGAGTAAACACGTCCACAGCTGTAACCTCGTCCATAACTCTCGTCCATGATAATTCTCGTCTAAGCTCATCCTTCATTAATAGTACCTCCTTAGATGCTCCACATTCTAAGGATGTTCCAACTTCCATCCGTCCAGAGCTTCCAAGTAGTACGACCCTTGCCTCTTACAGTTGATTACCCTATAGGGTCCTTCCTAATTGGGTCTTAATTTTCCATGAGCTGGGTTCCTGGTTGCCAAGGACAACCTTCTAAGGACGAGGTCTCCAATGTTAAAACGCCTGGGTTTTACCATGGCATCACACTGCCTAGCCATAAGATTTTTGTATCTTGATGTCCTTTGCTTTGCCTCCATCCTTACCTCGTCAATGAGATCGAGGTTAAGACGAAGTTGCTCTTCATTTTCTTTCTCCTAGTATTTCATCACTTGATGGTTAGTCATATGAACTTCCGCAGGTATGACTGCTTCATTTCCATAGGCTAGCTTTAAAAGGGTTTCTCCTGTCGGGGTCCTCACAGTCATCTTGTAGGCCCAAAGAACACCTTGTAGCTCATCTGGCCATACCCATTTTGCCCCCTCAAGCCGAGTTTTGATGATTTTCAGCAAGGATCGGTTGGCTACTTCTGCTTGTTCATTTGCCTGTGGGTGAGAGGGTGAGGAATAGTGATTCTTGATTCCAAATCACTCACGAAAATCTCTGAAAGGCGTGTTATCAAACTTTCGTCATTGTCAGATATTAGTACTCTAGGTACTCCAAATCTACATAGAATATTCTTCCAAACAAAGTTCTTAACATTTTGTTAAGTAATTTTCGCCAGAGGTTTGGCCTCCACCCACTTGGTAAAGTAGTCAATCATTACTACTAAAAATTTCATCTATTTAGTTCCCAGTGGGAAAGGACCTAGGATATCTAGTCTCCATTGCGCAAAGGGTCATAGGGTCATCATCGGGGTCTGGTACTCCGAAGGCTGTCTGAGAACGTTGCTGAAGCGCTAACACTGGTCATACACCTTAACATAAGCCTTGGCATCTGCTTGAATCATTGGCCAATAGTAGCCTGCATGGATAACCTTATGAACTAGC
This sequence comes from Castanea sativa, assembly GCF_040712315.1. NCBI lineage: Eukaryota > Viridiplantae > Streptophyta > Magnoliopsida > Fagales > Fagaceae > Castanea > Castanea sativa. The sequence goes on from NC_134018.1 coordinate 32,245,679, forward strand.
GACCTTGCTCCTGAGTGATTTTCACATGCTCCTTCATGAACTTCTCTCAGTACATAGTTTGACTCATCTAAAGCTAGGCACCTTAAGTAAGGTTGAGAAAAACCTTGTTGCTATAGTACTTCATCAATGAGGACGTACTTGGCTGTCCTAACTCTCAACTTCCTAGCATTGTCTTTGTCCTCTGGAAGTTTTCCATCCTTGAGATAAGTTACTATTGGAGTCATCTAATTTTCTCCCTCCACTATCTGTTGTATCTCTGGAAGGTCAATGCTCGGCATGTATTGAATTTTTTCATACTCGTCCATAATTCCTCCTGCTGTGGCCCTCGGGAGTTGAACGAATCTGGCGTCTTTAAACTTTTGGACAAGCCGCTTCACTTTGTTGAGGTACTTCTTCATTCTATCCTCCTTAACTTCACACATCCCATTCACTTGATTAATAACTAGTTGAGAGTCTCCCTTGACTATTTTTGACTCTGCCCCTAAAGACTTTGTCAATTCCAATCCTTTGAGGAGAGCTTCATATTCAGCTTCATTGTTGGTGGTCTGGTATTGTAGACGGGCTGCGTATTCCAACTTATCACCTTCTGGGGACTTTAGTATGACTCCAATCCCCCCTGCGTGCAACGTGGACGAGCCATCTACATTGATAACCCATTTTTGGGTCTCAACGTCTAGCTCGTCCTGACAGGGAGTGAACTCCGCAATGAAGTCTGCCAATGCTTATGCTTTTATCGCGCTCCTTGGTTGGTATCTGACATCGAATTCACTAAGCTCTAGAGCCCATTGAATTAATCGTCCTGCGGCCTCCAACTTGTTCATTGCCTTTTTTAGGGGGTGATCTGTTAGTACGTTGATAACATGAGCTTGAAAATAATGCCTTAGCTTCCTAGAGGCTGTGATTAAGGCAAAGGCTAACTTCTCTATCATTGGATATCGTCCTTCCGCTCCTTTTAGCGCCCAGCTCGTATAATAAACCGGCTTTTGAATCCGCCCTCCTTCTCTTATCAAAGCGGAGCTTACCTCATGTGGGGACACTGCCAAGTACAAGTATGTTAGGATGTGTACCCTTAAATCCTATTGTATGATGCTATGTATGTTATTATGTATGACATTATGTATGACTTAATGTTGTAATTAATAAAGTTGTTTTTTTTTATCTAAAATAATGGTAACATGAATTTTGGGACACTATCATATAGTCCATGAGATGCATTGTATGTGATTTATATGATTTAGTCATAGAAGATGTAAATCACAAGTTCCTTGTAAACTCAAAATGTAGTTCGTAGTCGGTGATGAAATTGGGCATTTCATCTGCAAAAACTATAACATATTAACTAAGATTATTTGTCTTGATCATGAAAATGGAGATTTCTAGTTGGTATGTTGATATGTTTAAGAGTTAAAACATATTGAACTGGACCGCTGTGAGATTTATTATTCTCCTAATGACTGTCAAATGAATAATAAACTCACGACTTATATTTGCATGAACTCTTAATCCTGAGAGAATAATGGACTTGATCATGAAGTGTAGGTTGCTTTGATATATCAGGAGTGAGATCTATAGTTACGGTCAATACCTCAATATGTTGGGCAACCATATTTAGTGTTGATGGAACATATATTCTCAAGATGGAATTCATAGTCTCTTAACGGAGATACAAAATATTCCCTTGAGATAAGTTTAATGAGTTTGTTATTCAGAGAGTTAGGCCTAACCACTTTAGTAAGGAGTTACTAAAGTATATATTTATGGAATTGGATTTCATAAATATATGATAAATAACTTAAAGGATTAAACCGGGTACTCAAGGATAAGATGTAGTAATTTACAAAGTGGCAGTCTAAATTCATAACTTTGTGTTACTACGAATATTTTATGAATGGGTTACATGTACAATAAAGTCTTGAGATATAATTTATAAATAAAGCCTAGAGTGCAACTATATTTATATAGTGGTATTAAATATAGTTAATGGTAACTTTGGACTTGTTAAGAGTTGACAGAAAAGCCCAAGGCCCATTGGAGCTAGTGTCTTATTAGTCCCTTTTGGTCCCACTCCAAGCCACACACTTAAGCCCAATTGGAAAGGCCCAAAAAGCCAGCCCAATTAGATAATCAGTTAGATACAAAATGAAAAATATACATAATTTTCTGTAGAGAATTATAAGAACACTATTGTAAAGTGGTGTAAGAAGTGTTAAACACTTTGACATTCTCTCTTTGGAACTGATTGAGAGACCACACATCTTGGGCGTTAGTGGAATTGGAGTGAAATTTGAAATTGTTCCCAAATGCTTCTGATCTTCAGTTTTGAAATTCACCGCTCCAAGGTACACTCACTTGTTCTCAAATTCTGAAACTTACATAGTGCATGTTAACATTTATAAATAAAGTAGATCTGTTATTTTTCCGCTGCGTATATGCATATTTCCATCAAAGTATAGCTCTTCACCAGGTACAGATGGACTTAGCAGAGGTGTTATGGTGATGTAAGCCTTGAGGTCTTGGAAGGCCTTCTGACACTCGTTTGTCCACTCGAATGCTTTTCTAAGAGTCTTAAAAAATGGCAAACACTTGTCAGTAGCTTTCAAGACAAACCTGTTGAGGGCGGAGACTCGTCCAGTGAGAGAGTGGACTTCTTTGATATTCTTCGGTGGCTTCATATTCAGTATCGCCTGTATTTATCAAGATTCACCTCAATTGCTCTATATGAAACCATGAACCCCAAAAACTTTCCCGACGAAACTCCGAAGGCACACTTGTTTGGATTCAACTTCATGTTATACCGCCAAAGTGTATCAAAGGTTTCTTGAAGGTCATCTAGATGTTTCTCCTTGTCCAAACTCTTCACCAACATGTCATCCACATAAACCTCTACATTCCGCTTGATTTGTGGACGAAACATATGGTTAACAAGTCTTTGGTAAGTCGCCCCCGTGTTCTTTAAACCGAAAGGCATCACCTTGTAACAAAATAATCCCTGGCTAGTAATGAAAGAGGTCTTCTCTTGATCTACCTCGTCCACCCTTATTTGGTTGTAGACTGAAAAGGCGTCCATGAAACTCAGCAGTTTATGACCCGCTGTCGAATCCACCAGCTGGTCGATGCGTGACAATAGATAACTATCCTTGGGGCAAGCTTTTTTTAACTTGTTAAAGTCCACGCACATCCCACTTGCTTTGCCTTTTTGACCATAACCACATTTGCCAACTAGTCCGGATAATAAACTTCCTGGATAAAATCCGCAGTAATCAACTTCTGGACTTCTTCTTTGATGGCATTGTCTCGTTTAGAAGCAAAAACCCTCTTCTTCTGACATACAGGTTTGGAGTAAGGATACACGTTCAGACGATGGGTAATGACACTTGGGTCAATACCCGGCATGTCCTCGTGACTCCATGCAAAGACATCAAGGCTTTTCTTAAAAAACTGGACTAGAGTGTGCTTTGCCTCCTTTTCCATGCTTGCCCCAATTGTAGTGAACTTCTCAGGGCTACTCTCGTCCAAAGGGACATCCTCTAACACCTCAGTGGGTTCTGCTGTAATCCTTCTCTTGTCTATGCTCATTGTTTGCACGTGCTTGTCCATTGCCAACATGGCTAAGTAGCACTCTCTGGCGGCTAACTGATCTCCTTATACTTGACCTACTCTATGCTCGGTCAGGAATTTGATGGAAAAATGGTAGGTAGAGGTTACCGCTTTCCAACTATTCAAAGTCAGCCTTCCAATAATAGCATTATATGATGATGAACAATCAACAACAAGGAAGTTTACCTCTTTGGTTATCTGTTGTATGTACGCTCCAACTACCACAGGTAATGTAATGGTGCCCACAGGCTGCACCTTCATTCGTCCAAATCTTACCAATGGCGAATTCACTAGTTGGAGCTGATCTTGTCCTAGCCTTAATTATTGGAAGGCAGGGTAATACAGAATGTCCGCTGAGCTGCCATTGTCTACTAACACCCTCTTGGTCGTATAATCGGCAATAAGTAGGGTAATGACAATCGCGTCGTCGTGTGGGTGGTGAACTCTTTCAGCATCCTCGTCCACGAACGTAATGGCTTGCTCATCTGCTTCCCTCGTCCTGAGAGATTGTCCGGACAGCTAGACGTTTTGCACCACCTTCAGGTATGTCTTCCTTGATTTGGATGACTAAGCTGCTGAGATTCCTTCTATAATAACTGTTATTTCTCCAATTCCTCAACTTCCCTTGCCTAATAAGATTCTCTATCTACTGCTTTAAATCAAAACACTCTGTGTCGTGCCCGTGGTCTTTGTAAAAGCGACAATACTTGTTCCTATTGCGCTTGTTAGGATCTCCTTTCATTTTCTCCGGCCACTTCAAGGATGGATCATCCTTGATTTGCATAAGCACTTGCTTTAGTGGCATATACAAGGGAGTGTATTGCTGATTTCTCGCTGAGGAACTCGCCTTCTTACTATCTCTATCTTTTTTCTCTTCTGCCCGAGCCTTCTTTGGACGAAGACCCTGATCTAGATGATGCGGGTGACCCACTTCCGAACGCTCTGCTCTCTTCCTCTTCTTGGCTATGATCATGTCCTCAGCATTCATGAAATTTTGGGCTGAATGAACGAGTTCGGCCATAATTTGTGGTTCTTGCTCGTAGAGCTTATGAATAAACAAGTCAAAGTTGACCCCATTATGGAAGGTGGCCAATAACAACTTGTCGTCCATCTCATCCACCGTCAAGGCTTCTCTGTTGAACCGGGTAATGAAGGACCGTAAACTCTCATTCTCCCCTTGCTCTATAGTTAGCAAACTGGAAGAGGAATGCTTGTGGCGTTTTCCTCTAATGAAATTATTGACGAACAACTTACCCAACTCCTCAAATGAACCCATCGTATTTAGGGGTATCTTGTTGAACCACACTCGCGCTGGTCCCTTGAGGGTGGTAGGGAATGCCCTACACATAATCTCGTCCGAAACCCCTTGAAGGTAGCGATGTGATCACACAAGTCACGAGTTCCATCATATGAATCCAAGGAAGGCATTTTGTACTTTAGGGGTAGGGGATGACTATTGATGGAAGCCGTGAAAGGGGAGTCCGTTCGGTGAACTAAGTCACCACGGGGTTTGCCCGTCTCATATTCTCCTTCATTTCATCCATAGCTTTTCTCATCTGGTCCATCTCCCTCTCTAAGTGTGGCATTCTTCTTGAAGCAGTACCCTTTACTAATTCTCGGACTCAACGTTTTCTCCTCTACCTTCTTGACTTTGGGCTTGCCCTTCTGTACATCTTTCATGGTGTTGCCTCCTTAAATTGATTTTCCTATTCAACTCTTGGTTCTAACGGGTTAGTTCCGCCATAGCGACAGCCATGGACTGTATATATTGAATGGAAGGCAGTTGCATGACAGGTGCTGACTGACGATCACGGTGGGGATTACTAAAAGCATCCCTACTCTCCTGGTGACCTGGGCTGGTAGCCCTTGATCTTGTTCGAACCATTCAGCCTTTTGTCTGGGAAAAGCAAATCGTTGAAAACAACTAATCGAACGAAAGGAACGTTGCTTCTTCCCTACAGACGGCGCCAACTAATGATGCGAAGAAAACCAGTAGGCTGGATGCTTCGGATTTGGCAGGATTACTGGTTGTCTTGATGGCCTGAAAAAGAAAGAACGATGATCAAAGTGACCGGGGTTACCGGCCAAGAACCCTCCAATGCCAAAGTTAGTTTTTTCTCTCTTAAACTCTGGAGTTCCCACTTTTCAGGAATTGTAAAAAACGTACCTTTGTTTGGTCCGAATGGGCGCTTATATAGTGTACCCTGGAAACGGTTATTAAATTTGTAACTTCCCTTATATTTGAGGAGGTTAGACGGTTCAGGGATAACTTCCTTAACCACCATGGAGGTTATATATTTTCATATAACCGTCATTGGAAGTTAAGTATTTAGTTAGTCCTAGCAATGAACCTGGATCTTACCCATACCTTGGAATAACGATATGTGGTTCCATTGCCAGTTTAGGTAGGCAAATCAACACTTAAGTATCCCCAAATGCTAGGGGGTCGCCCAGGAGCGTTCCTAACGAGCGCTCCCCATTGATCATCCCTCCAAGGATGACCTTGTCATGGACGATCGTCTATGGACGACCTTAGGGTCGTCCATACATGGACTATCTTCTGTGTGGAACGCCTCTTCTGCTCTGGACGGCTCCTATGGACGAGCTGGAGTTGGTTAGATTTTCAGTTCTCCATCAAAAATATATAATAAATATATAAACAAAGCAATGCGGTTTTGTCCCTAACCTTAATAAAAATGTGATCTCTCTCTCTCTCTCTCTCTCTCTCTCTCTCTCTCTCTCTCTCTTTAAATTCACTCCCTAACCCTACCATTGTCAATTCGCCGAGTTCTGCCACTTCTTTTAAGGTCTACTAAGTCATTGTTTTTTCTTTGTCTCAAACCAAGAGAACCAACTAAACTAAACCCATATAAGAACCAACCAATTTAGACCGTAATTTCATCCTTCAACGATGCAAATTGGTACCCATTCTAGGCAAACCAACCTCCATTATTTGGCTAAAAGCCTGAACGCCCTCCCCCCCCTCCAAAGCAAACCGATGTACATTCCTACATATAGTTGTTATAATATAGTCACTATGAGACCTGTACAATCAAGATAAGCTACTAAAAGGAAGTAAAGGACTTGGTGGAGTTATAGGAAACTTTTATACGGTGTTAAGTATTATTTGTGCCTAAAGAGCAAATATGATATTTGCAAAAATCTTGATAGTAGGTGATATTAACCTCGTTTTTGTATTTTACCCTAAAAACTAAACAAGGATAATTGTACACATGCATGATTGCAACACTACCTAGCAAATATTTTTTTTCTTGACTAGGTAGTGTTTTCATTATTTCAATTTAATCATCAATATTTGATTATTTTTCAGTTATAACAGAGTGTGTGGGTCTTTTTTGCAAATGTTGGGCTGGGCTGCCTGCCGCTGCACTAGGCCCGAAGATTTCTAGATTAAGATGTTGGGATCGGTCCAAGAGCAAACCTCCTTGGTCCGGCTTGTGCGCAAACAATGCCCCTGTTAATCAGGCTTTGATCACATGCCCATGGCAGGCAGGACTGTTACGTTAACTAAGGCAGGTAGATATAATAAAGATAATAATAATAATAATAAATTCCTTTATGATTCAGACAGAAGCAAGTAATGGGCTTTGATAAGGGATGCCCATTTTATGTAAATAACAACAAGAGAATAAGTATTGAATGAATAACAGTAAACTTAAAAGAAATGAATGTCAATCTGTCGCATCAAGTTGTGTTGCTAAGCCTAAGTTAAGAAGGGGAATCACCTCTTCAACGTGATTAACCTCTCTGAAGGAGAAATTAACTGCTTTGAAGGGGCAAGCCTGAAGGACTTGTGTTTAAGGAGGTATTTTCCCGTTACCAGAGAGCATAAGTTGGAGAGGGAGAGGGAGATTGACCCATTCGATGCATGCCTACCACTCTGTTCTCTCTGTTTTTCTTTTTTACTTCTTCTCTCTATTCCTTAATTCTTTCCTTTCTTTCTTTTCATTTTTTACTCTCCTTGTTATTTTCTCTGATTCTTTCTCTCTTTTTTTTCTTCTCGTTTTCTTACTCCCACTGTCTTTGTGATTCTAGCAATTATATCCCAGAGGTTGCCGTCCCACCTGCCGTGCACAGCAAAGGTCCCTTATATAGGGGCCAGCTATAGTGAGTTTTTACTATTTTAGCCCTTAACCGTTTTTGCCTGGTGTGGGTGTTTTTGCCAACCATTACTGACTGGTCAATCACCTAGCCAGTGCCACTTACCTGTGCTGGCCGTGCCATTCTACTTCACCAGACAAAGAATGCTCTTTTGTTTGCTTGCTCGCCGTGGCACTCTTACCTACCATGGTGTAAGCACTCTCCTTCTCTCCATCCCTCATGGCATGCACCTAGTGGTTCCAACTCAGCTTTGCCTCTTTTGGGTGGTATCTCATCCTAGCAGGACATTGCCTCCGAAAGGACTTGAGCAGGAAACACGAAAATGGGTTTTTCCCCCTCCCCACCGCCAGACCATACCCCCCTTACCTCTGACCCATGACCTCACCATTTTCCTGTATTGGCTGGGTACAGGCTGGTGGTGCTTAGGCCTTGCACATGCCTTGCCTCATGCTCATCCAAGTTCTGCCTGTTGTTCGTGTGTCTGCTGCGGTCTGAAAGTCAATTTGCCATGTTTTCTGTTCATCTTTGGCTTCTTATGGCATGGCTGCTTTCCCTGACTTCGCATTTATGGTTTGCCTCACTTAGGGGCTGGGCCTTGCCCGATTGTGGGCTGTTCTTATGCTTCTAGCCCTTGTTATTTGTTTCTTGCCGCATCATTCTACTATGCCTGCTATGAGGTTTGCTTGGCCCAAGTCTGCTGGGCCTCTCCGGGCTTTTCTATTCATTCTTTCTCTGAAGGCCCAATAAACTCATTAGGCCCTTTACTACTTGCGGGCTCCCTCATCCCACCCACTTTTCTTTGGGGCATCCTTGGCCCATTTACTTTCTTGGGGCCATCCTTGGCCCTTTCCAATTCTATGTTTCCCATGGGCTTTTACTTACTCCTTAGGCTTCTCTGGCCTAAGTGCTTCTTACTTTTTCCTTGGGACTCATGGATTATTCATTGCCCCTTACTTTCTTTACCTACATTGCCTTGGGCCTACTGTGACAGCCGTAGTCTATTCTCAATATTCTATATCCATACAGCCCATGGGTTTGTTATTTCTTTCTTCTGGACCTTTTTAGACCCATTTACTTTTTCAAGGTCCATTTATTTGCTTTATGGACCCATTATCCATTATTCCTGCCACTTAGCTTAATGGCATTTCCATCCCACTCTCTTCTGCCCATGTCTTTGGGCCTTTCCTCTTGCTGGGCTTCCACAAAAAATGAGCATCTACACAGAGTTTCTTCACAAAAACAGCCATTTACCTTCTTATGATCCTAAAAAACAAGTATCAATTCCTCCACACAAAAACCAAATGGCAAAACAAGAACAAGCATTCGTGTTTACATAATTAGCACTACATTATAAAGTGGGACAAAAACAGGGAAGCAGTGGACTGTGGAAGAAAGATGACAAGGAAGTGAGCAAGCATATGATATAACACGTCTCTTTAAAAGGATACGTTTTGTTTTTCCATTTTAGTGCGACTTTAACATGACTTGACTCCTGAGAGAGTAAGGCATTTCTATACAGACTCATGAGTCATGAGTTTAAATAGTTGACTTAATTTTGCCATTGGGATGACTTTAAATCACATTTTCAGTTATAAAAACTCAAGTGTGTGCTACACACTATGTACAAGAGTTTTTTCCCCTTACCCATTTTTTTTAAGTCCTATAATTGTAGCTCTAATTTCCTCCCACTTTTAGCTAGATTATGCGAGACATTTTTTATTTGAGAAAATAAAAATATCTACATAAAAAAATGAGAAAATTTAAAGATTCAACTACGTGGTCCCCTCACTCTATAGGTCCATCGCCTTATTTTCCAAATGGACTCGTGGAGTGACGGTCTAACTCAACCCTTGGGAAATGCATTCTGATTGACAAGCTAGGCTAGAGCCATTAATGCAGTAGGGGAATGTAGCATGTTTTTAGTGGTTAATCACTCGGACCGAAGCATCCCTTCGTCTTCCGTGCCGTTCCCTCTATATATATATATATATATATATATATATATATATATATATATATATATATATATATATATATATGTTGCTTTTCCCTTTCATTTTTTTACTTTTCACAACAAATTTCCAGTGCCAGAGCGCTACCGTCTTCTTGCTTTCTCAGCCACATCTCCTCCGTTGCTTGGTGCGACCATCCGCCCCACCTTCTTCGTTCCTTTCTTTGCGTCGTTCAATTGTAAGTATCCTTCACCTTATACTGAACTCCTTTTTCTATTCACTTTAAATATCGCATGTCCATCGCCTATGTAGACTTGTAGAGTCTTAGGGGTTTATCCATCACGTGTAGGTGATAGATGTCTAGTGAGGCGTCAAGTGATCAATCGTGTGTCTGTGAAGGAGCGGGTTACGATGAGGTGTATCCGTTAGGTCAGGATGACCCTGGCACCTCTTATGATGAAAGGGTTCCATTTGCCAATTCTCCTTCCGCGGAGGAGGATAAGGACATGGACGTGGACGTGGATGTGGTCGGATCAAAGGGTGATTCAGGTGGGGATTCAAACAGTGAAGAAGTATACTACGCTGACCCTCCTATCCAATTCGTCATAGGTCTTGATGGCCTTAGGGAGTTTATCCTTCTCTTGTTATGGACGGTAAATGACTTCAACTCTAGCATCAAGATAAAACACTTCAAGACCCTTAGGGAGAGATACCAGATTCTCGTCGACATCCCTATTCGCTTGCCGTTCAAATCCGAAAAGTGCTACTACTAGGGTGCTGAGGACGTCGGGGTGTATGAGCAGATGTTGAAGGCAGGATTTAGATTCCTTCTAAGTGCTCTTCACCGTTGTCTACTTCAATACCTGGGGTTGGCTGTCACCCAGATCTCTCTGAATGCCTGGAGAGTCTTCCTTGGTGTGGAAGTTTTGTATGGAGTCTTATCTAATGAGGAGCGTAGGATGACGGTGGAGGAGTTCTTCCACTTCTACCGTCCATCAGAAATCAACCAGTCTAAGAGTATGTACAGTTTCCTACCAAGGAAGTCTATACTTAGGCTAGAGTACTTCTTCAGTCAGGGGGACAACTGGATGTGTCACCCCGACGATCAAGAGTACATACCTATGGACAAAACTTGGGGTAAAATGCCTCCGTCTAGTAGGTGTCCGTCCGGTCTAAATTTTGTTTCGTATTATTTATCGTTGTTGACCTAACCGTCCCCTTTTTGCAGCTCGAGACTATCCAAAGGTGACCTCGAAGCAATGGAGTTTTCTGGAAAAAATATTTAAGATCAAATTGGCAAAAAGGACGTGGAAAAAACTTTTAACCTTGGACACGATCCACTGGTATTGTGACGGTCCTGAACCTACTGCAGCTGCCCGTCACTACGATAGTCAAGCATGCAGACGTAAGTCCATTGCTCTTTACTTTTTCTTTTATTTATAGTAATTTTCCTAACTCTTTCTTTCTGTCCATTTTGATGCAAAAATGGAAGACAGCAAGAGGAGGGCTTTCATCAAACAATAGGCTGTTGCGTAGAAGAACCAGGATGGAACTCTGCCTCCCAAGGGAATGAGTCCGGCCAACCCGTCCATAAAGAGGAAACCATCGAACAAGACTGACCATCTTCCTAAGAAACCCAAGGTTATGGCAAGTTCAGCCATCGAGGTGAAGGGTAAGGGCCTTATGACGGATCAGGTTCCCGTCACTGAAAAACACCCCGTCCTCCTCCGTGAGGACTCTCAGTATGCACTTTCGCAACTTTCGTCCATCAAAGATGATGACTATGAGGAATTTAGAAACTATGCAACCGAGGCTATGGGGGAGACAAGTCTTTTTAGCATTGCACAGGTATGTACATCCGTCCCTTTCTCCTTTCCGTCAAGTTGTCTTCTTACTTTTTTAACCCTTTTTTTTTTTTTTTTTGCAAGGAATGCTTATGATGAAAGGCCTAATGGACCGTTGCCTATCCCAAGAGACGGTGGTGGATCGAGTAAGGGCGAAGGTGAAGGCGACGGAGGCGGAGTTGGGGGAGCTGAAGGCTTGGAAAGTCGTCCAGGAAAACAAGCTCGACCTAACGAAAAAACTCCTAGAAGAGGCGGAGGCACAAACGAAGGCACTGAAAAAGAGCCTAAGGACAAGGAAGATGAAATCCATAAGTCCAAGAAGCAGCTCCGTCGAGCTAAAGAGGACACGATAAAGGAATACCATGACTCCGACACTCTTTTAACCAAGCTAGGTAGTTCCTTCACCGAAGGCTTCGATGACTGCCTCCGCCAGGTCAAGGCCTTTTTCCCAGATCTGGACTTGTCCCATATAACTATCGATGTTGAGGCCCAGACTCCAGCCCAGCCCGTCGAGTCCAAAAGCACCGATGAGTTATTTGTTGATGACACCACCGTTGACCCTTAAGGTGACAGGGAGACTGCTCATGAAGATCAAGCCAAATCTGTCGGGGATGAGGCTCATCCACTTGAGGGGAACCAAACGGCTGAAGGGAAAGACGTGAAGAACCTAGTGAACCAGTAGTAGATTTTTTATTTTAATTTAATCATTTTTTTTCTTTTTTGAATGTAAAGATCTTCTGGGAGAACAATATTTTTGTTAATTTAACCGTTGCCTATTGTTATCTAGGCCTTGCATGTAGATATTTTCCCTTTATGGGCCTTTATAATATTTTGATTATATATCTGACAATGTATGTTTGCAAATTCACCTGTTCAGTTATATAAATAATTTCAAATCATCCCTTTAGATGATCCCATCCTTTTAGGGACTTAATAAATTTAAATCATCCCTTAGGATGGACCCGTCCACTTATGGACTTGTTAAATTTAAATCATCCATTGGGATGAACCCGTCCACTTGGAGACTTAATAAATTTAGATCATCCCTTAAGATGGTCTGTCCACTTGTGGATTTAATAAATTTAAATCATCCCTTGGGATGAACCCGTCCACTTGTGGACTTAATAAATTTACATCATCCCTTGGGATGAACTCGTCCACTTGTGGACTTAATAAATTTAAATCATCCCTTGGGATGAACCTGTCCACTTGTGGACTTCATAATTATTTTTGTAGGCATACACATGACATATTTGAATAATTCCTCTTATTGTGATAAATACATGTGTAGAAATTGTTCTTAAAGAAAGAAAAACTGCCCTTCGGGCTTAGATAGTAAAAATAAACTAAAAGGAAATAAACTAGAAATAAGGAGTGTTGTTGTTCGTGCCGTCGTCTACTGGTAATATTTCTTCAAGTGCTCTGTGTTCCATGGGTTATGTAAATTTTGTCCATCTAGCGGCTCCAAATGGTAGGTGCCTCTCCTTTGCCATGACACAGTCCTGTAGGGTCCTTCCCAACTAGGTCCTAGCTTTCCCTAGGCGGGATTTCTTGTGGCACCCATTACCTTCCTCAAGATGAGATTTCCAACTTGGAAGTCCCTATGTCTAACTTTTGAGTTGTAGTGCTTGGCCATGAGGTCCTGGTATCGCCCTAAGCTTTGCTTAGTTGTCACCCTGACCTCGTCCACCAAAAATCAAGCTGAAGGCGCATAGCTTCATCATTCCTACTCTCGTCATAGTTTCCAACTCTGTAGCTTATGAGTCCGATGTTGGCTAGGATGACTGTCTCGCTTCCGTATGCTAGTCAAAACGGAGTCTCTCCTGTAGGAGTCCTTGTCGTAGTCCTGTAAGCTCGTAAAATGCTTGGCAATTCTTCCGGCCATATTCCCTTTACCCCCTCGAGCCAAGTCTTGATAATTTTGAGCAAAGATCAGTTCGTAACCTTGACTTGTCCGTTGGCTTGAGGGTGGGCAGGTGATAAGTAGTGATTCTTGATTCCCAATCGTGAGCAAAAATCCCTAAATGAATCGTGGTCGTACTGCTTCCCATTGTCTGAGACTAGTGCTCTAGGTATACCGTACTTGCAGATGATGTTCCTCCATACAAAGCTTCACACATTCTTCTTAGTGATAATGGTCAGGGCTTTGGCTTCCACCCACTTGGTGAAGTAGTCTATATCTACTACTAGGAATTTCAACTGTTTAACTGCTGTTGGGAATGGGCCCATGATATCCAACCCCCATTGAGCAAAAGGTCGTCCGGTAGCATGCCATCCGGCCATCTTTTAAGTAGGAGGTTATTGGTATAGTCCAGTTGCTTTCAGAACCTATCTCCTGCACACTGATGCTATTTATTAATGGAGAATTTTGAACAAAGGACAGTACCTGACTTGGGATGAGCATATGTTTTGCTGATGCAGCCTTGGCAAGATGATCGGTTTGCTTGTTTTCCTCCCTTGGGATTTGAACAAACTTCACTTGGAGGTCATTCGTTCGATTCTTCGCTTGCTCTAGGTACTTTTTCATCCATTCGCCCTTGCACTCATAATCGTCGTTTACCTAACTTGTGAATACCTGAAAGTTGCAATACATAACCACATTTGCGGCTCCTGCTACTTTGGCTAGATCCAGCCTAGCTATTAAGGCTTCGTACTCCACCTCGTTATTGGTCGTAGGGAAATCGAATCGGTTATTCATTCGATCTTGTCCCTATCTGGGGAATGGAGCACTATACCAGCTCTAGCTGCCTACCTATTAGAGGACCCGTCCATGTGGATACTCCACTGAGGCTGCGCTTCTACCCCTGGCTTTCCATGTTGGTGAATTTCGCAATGAAGTTAGCAACAACCTGCCCTTTCATGGCCGTTTGTAGGCGATACTGCACGTCGAATTCACTCAACTCAATTGCCCATAGTGCCATCCATCCAGCGGCTTCAGGGTTGTTCATTGCTCTCTGTAGAGGTTTGTCTGTCAAGACGACCACAGTGTAGGCCTAGAAGTATGACTTGAGCTTTCAAGCGGCAGTCACTAAAAGATGAGCTTCTCTATCGGGGGGTACCTCTCTTCTACACCTCGGAGCGCTTGGCTAGTGTAGTATACAGGCTTTTGTACCTTTTCTTCTTCTCTGACTAAGGCTGCGCTGACAGCCACCAAGAAGACGGCCAGATAGAAGAACAATTCTTCCCCTGGTTTGGAGGGACTCAACAATGGTGGGGAGAATAGGTATGCTTTCAGGTCTTCGAATGCCTACTAACACTCAGTCATCCATTCAAATGACTTCTTCAATGTACGGAAGAAAGGCAGGCACTTGTCCGTTGTTCTTGAGATGAACTTGTTTAGTGCGGCTACTTTGCCGTTGAGGCTTTGTACTTCCTTGATGTTTGTTGGCGGCGTCATCTCCATTATTACCCATATCTTGTCTATGTTGACCTCAATACCTCTCTGGGATACCATAAACCCTAAAAACTTTTTGGCTGTCACCCCAAATATGCATTTGTTCGGATTCAGCTTCATGTTGTAAGAGTGAAGGGTATCAAAAGTTTCCTTAAGGTCATCCAAATGGTCGTCTTCTGGTTGGCTTTTTACCAACATGTCATCCACATAGACTTGAACGTTCCTCCCAATCTAATGTGCGAACATTTTGTTCATCAGCGTTTGATACGTGGCACCCGTGTTCTTGAGTTCAAATGGCATTACTTTGTAGCAGAAGAGGCCCTGGTTGGTGACAAATGAAGTCTACTCCTAATCAGCTTCATTCAGCTTGATCTGGTTGTAACCAAAAAATGCGTCCATGAAGCTCAGCAACTAGGACCAGGATGTCAATCTACGGAAGTGGGTAGCTGTCCTTGGGGAATGCCATGTTTAAGTCCGTGAAGTCCATGCACATCCTCCACTTCCCGTTGGCCTTTTTGACCATCACCACGTTGGCCAGCCAGTCGAGGTAGTATACTTCTTGTATGAATTCTGCTTCTTGTAATTTGCAAACCTTTTTTGCTATGGCCTTGTCCCGCTCCTGCATGAACACTCGTTTCTTTTGATGGATGAGAGAAAAAGAGGGTGATACATTCAACTTGTGGACTATGACCAAAGGATCAATTCTGAGCATTTCTTCATGGCTCCAAGTAAAGATGTCCTGGTTTTCCCTTAAAAATGTTGTAAGTGCCTGACAGACTGGTAGGCTAGCAAGAGTGTCGATCCTAGTCGTTCGCTCAGGCCTAGAGTCATCAAGGAGTACTTCTTCTAACCCCTTTACGGGCTCTGCCACCTTCCGCTGTTCTTCTATGCACATGGTTAGTAAATGATCGTCCATCTCCAGCATGGCAATGTAGCACTCGCGCGCTGCTACTTAATCTCCTTGTACCTCTCCCACTCTATACTCGGTGGGGAACTTGATCACCAGGGTGGTAAGTTGAAGTTACGCCCTTCCATGAATTAAGGGTAGGACGGCCTAGGATGGCGTTGTAAGCAGACAAACAGTCAACAACCAGGAATGTGACATCTTTGGTAATTTGTTGAGGGTAATCACCGACTGTTACGAGTAAAGTGACCGCACCGAGGGGCATACTTTTGTTCCTCTTAATCAACGAGTGGCGCATTAGTTGGAACTAGCCGTTCTCTATCAATCCTCATCTGCTGGAACACCGAGTAGTAAAGTATATCAACAGAGCTCCCATTGTCCACAAGAACCTGGTGAGTATTGTAGTCCCCAACTCATATGCTAACTACAAGCGCATCGTCATGTGGGTGGTGGAGACGTCGAGCATCCTCCTCTATGAACCCAATCACAAGGTTGTCGAGGCATGCCATCTTTGGGACTAAACCCGTTAGCTGGACGTTCTGGACCATCCTGAGGTAGGTCTTGCGTGCCTTCTTGGTTGTGAGAGACCTCGCCTGATGAGTGCCCCTCAAAAAAGAGAGAGATTTTTGTGGTGTGCTTTTTAGGGCACCTCTCTTTTTGGGTAAATAGTGTGAAGTTGTCACTTATTTTTTATGTACAAAAAATAAGAAAAACTAATATAAAAATACATGACTATATTGTTTCGTTTCATTGATTGAATAAAAAAGATACAAATTTGAAAATTTGAACTTTACATGACTTTGGGTCCTAGTTACAATCTACCAAAAATACATGGCTTTTTGTCCTAGTTACAATCTACCCAAAATAAAAACAAAGATAAAGCTAGATCTACTTAACCAAAAATCTAAATCCGAAGGCTAGGTTACAAAATGGGAAGGTGGTAAGCACCCATTCTGCCCAGACAGAGTCTGGTCTTCTAGACTATTGTGACCAATGTACCGCTTTATGCATGTCATGAATGATATGTTGAACAAGTGAAATAGACTAAACAACACAAAACCATTTATGAATGTAGCCTCTTTTGTTTAAAAAAATTCAGATCTGTTTTGATGATTAGAAAAATTGATTTTGACTTATATAAAAATCAAATTTGTTTTGTATGGGTAAAAAGAATGGTTTTTGGAGAGAAAATCCAGATCTATTTCTATTTAATGAAACACAAAGTTTTTTGGTTTGTTAAAAAATTCAGATCTGTTTTTTAGAGATAAAAAAATAGTTTTGAGTTTTGAAAAAGATCAAATCTGTTTTGATGATGGTAAAAAATGGTTTTTTATTTAACAGAAAAGGCAAATCTGTTTTTATATTTGAAAAAGATTTGTTTTTTTTTTTTATGTAGAGGATCTCATTCACAAATAATTTCATGCTACATGACTCAAACAAAACAAACAACAAAACAACAATTTACGATCTCTTTCTTTATTTCAAAAGTCTGCAGGCATTAAAAAAATCAGATTTGTATCTAAAAAGATACAAAATCCGTTTTTATCTTAAGAAAAATTCAAATCTACATCTAAGGAAGACGGAGATCCATTTTTGTTTGATGAAAAATTCAGATCTACATCTAAGAAGATGTAGATCCAGTTTATTTTAAAGAAAAAGAGTTAAGTACATGCAGATCTTTAAAACTAAGAAACAAATTATAGTAACAATAAAAGAATCAATAACATATTTGATAATCTAAATTAACAAATCAGAATATGAATATTTAAAACAAGAAAACATGCACCATCATGATTAGAGAAACATAAAAGAAGAAGGGTTAGAAAGCAACCTCTTGCATGAGCACTCTTTTACTTGAGAGAATGTTTTAGGGTTCAAAGAAACTTATTCAATTCTCTTAAAAACTTAAAAACCTTAATATTTGTAGCAAATCTCAGAGAGGATCAAAGAATATCAGCAATTTGTAATTTTCAAAACAAATGCCTCTTAGAGCATTAAAAAAAATAATTAAAAAAAAAGTGTTGAATTATGAGGCCAGAAATCTCTAAAAAATAGGCAAGGACGATTAGGATGTGAATCCAAACTCATCCTTTTGCGAAAATGTTGAAAATGATGTGCCTTATCGTCACCCGAAAACCGTTGGGCCAAAGCCCACATGATGGCAATTTGGCACTTTCAAAGTGCTGTTTGGCACTCCAAAAGTGCCGAGGTGGCAGATTGTGATTAATTCAACATCTCTTTCACATAGGGCCACCTCTAAGATCACCTTTATGGTACATCACTTATAACTTGCCACTTCTCCAATTATGGAAAAAGTTGTGAAATTTGTTATGTTTATAGACTTATTGATATAAGAATTTGTATTAAATGTAACTACTGTTTATAGTTGAATAATCAGCACAAATAGCCATCCCGGAGTACAAGATGTAGGTCTCTAGTTCAACAGTATCATTTGAATTGTAGAGAGCTGAAATTGGTGGTATGAATTTATCTTAGGGTGTGTTCAAGATAGCTCACCGGTTAAACATAATCAGTTGAATTGCATTATTACAGAGAGCTGAAATTGGTGGTTATTAATTTAATTATTTTCGGGAGTGTACAAGATGTAGATATCTGCTTAAACATAATCAGTTGAATTACACAGCTGGAATTGGTGGTTATTAACCCAATTATCTCACAGCATGTGTTGGGAATCTCATTAGAATTTGAATGAATTCATTGTGAAAATTCCAAGATGAAAATTTATGATTTCTGAATAAGACAATTGTAACAACTCACATGTCCTCTTTTTCAGTTTCCTTGTAGCTTGTTACTCATTAGCTTTACTGGGGGAATAAAAGAGGGAACTTTTTTAACATTATGGAGTTTTTCTTCTTCTTTCTGTCCTGCTGTTTGCAGATTGTCATGAGTTATTATGGAGGGAGGGAGATATCTGAGGTAGATTTGGAAAAGGCTTTGCTAGTTGGCATGAGTCCTCATGAGAGAAGACGACTTGAGAAGAAGAAAGGATTGTCTTTCAAGCCTTCTGCTGTGAGCGTACTTCCAAACGTGGAGCAAGAGAATAATAATGGTAGCACAGAGACATCTGGCATTGTGGAGACATCAGAAGTTAGTACCCTAGATGATTCTCAAAGCACTGAAGCAGAAGCACGTAGTAGAAAAGAAGATGGAGAAACAGGTGCTGATGTAGGTGACTCCTGTTTGTGCTGATTCAGGGATTAATGAAGAAGTTCTACTTTTAAAGAAAACGTAAAGCCTGATAAAAATGGAGTTTCTGATATAAATGGTGTCCTTTTGATAAATTCATAATTGTGAGAGTAGAAGTCCATCGAACAGAGTAGTTTACTTATATCGTACAGAATATGATGGAACTGCCCAACCTAAGCATCACCCAAAATTATCACTATTAGGACATGGTCCACATGGGAAACAAGTTGTAGATCATCTCCTAAAGGAATATGGTGAGGATGGGATTTGGCAATTCAGTCAAAAGTGGAGACAAGTATTTGTCGAGGCTGTTCATCCTCGTTTCTTACCTGCTGGCTGGGATGTAATGCACAGGTACACTAACAAGTAACCATGCTTGTTTTCAGTCTTGTAGCACATAATCACACGGTTGCCTTCCGTCCTTTAACTCCTCTCATGGATGATATGTATTGCATTCACCACCACTACAGCTGCTGTAACTGCCTGCTGCCTCACCATCACACATACTAACACCACCTCTGCCTCCAATACCATAATTTCACATTAACATCAGTCTAACCATCACTGCTGTCATTACCATCATGTCATCATCACCTATTCCTATGCAAGGTCATAACCAGATCACTCTTTCATTACACTAGATAGTCATTCCATGCAGAAGTATAATAGATGGTGGTTTTAATTTCTTAATATGTAGAACAAATAATCCGCAAATCAAAATTTAAATCTATGTGTAAGTGTAAGCAAGTGCTTATGACAAAGTTTAATCTATAGCAGTGACATCTAAATCAAATAGAGAAATGTTATGTCCACCACATTTTCACAACACTTCCACTACAAATCATAAGTGGTAGTTTGTCACTGGCTATTACCGGTAGACAAAAAAGTAATTTCAGTAATGAGTTGTGAAAATGTTGCAGATATAACACTTCTCAATCAAATATATATCTCATCCAATCTTAGTGGCGCACACACAAACACTCCAAAAGAATTTAATAAGTTCTTGATAGCAAGATGTTTTGGAATCTATATCTATTCACTGACAAGAAGGGACAATAGAATTCTATCAGTGTTTTAGTCAGAAAGGGACTAAAAGTCCCATAAATTTAATTTTTATCTTTGTAAAACTCACGCAGTAACAGCACTATGAATTTAATTCTAATGCATAATTGCAGTCCATATACAAGTAATGGAGGGAGTGGTTATGTAGAGATCTGCCAGCCTGCTTCTAATTGTTGGTGATGATCTAAATATTGCTTGTACTAATTTGATGTGAATAACATTAGAAGTTGGTGTGACTGCACGGTTACTAAAACATGGATAATTTTAATGAATTGATTTTCCTATTTTGTGTGAAAGAGAGACTTCAAATTATGTTGAGGAACTGAATTTGTCATTTTGTCTCAAGGATTTGATTGTGGGCAATGTTTTTGCCAGTGGTAGAAGGGACTTAGGTGAATATAGTGTATACAATCCTGCCAAGAAAACTTCTGCTCCTGTTCAGAGTTAGTTCCAACATCTAGGATGCTGCAACATCATGCATGGACTTAATAAGGTTGGATGGCGTTGAATGTGGTGCAATGGTACATCTAGATCCAATTGGTCGTAAACGCCCTGGTTGGCATATACACTTCTGTTTTGTCTCTTATTTATTTATTTATTCCAGTTCTTTTCTTATGTAAGATCTCAGAGCTTCCATGTTCAAACTTTTGACATTTTCAATTTGTTAATCTCAATTACTTTTTTCATAACCTGTTGGAATGAATCTCTCCTTTTCCTCGTCATAAGATCTACATTATAAAACCTCGGCTTTGCAATCTACCAGTTAAACATAAAGTCAATCTCAAGCAGGCATCCGTGATAACAATGTATAGATTGCTGGGTTGGGTACGTTTTATATGGGCATAAAAGCTGTGCCTTATTTTAAAAATTAAGCTGAGCACCCAAGACCTACAAGAAGATTTATTATACTCTATAATGTAAGAAATTGAGAAGATATATATATTCTATAACGTCGAAATTAGTGATTATGGATCCATTCCAGCACACCAAATTTTATTGGAAAATAGTCAAATGCACCGATGATCTCCTGGGCTTAAATTTTGCAAACAGGGCCTCGGTCTTCACTCTTCAGGCAATATCTTCTATTCGGAAATAGAATTGAAGGTTGAAATCCTAAACTTTTCTAGAGAGAATAAAAAGGAAAGAGCTCCTAAAAGAAAATCCCTGAAGGGACAAATAATTCAGTAGCATGCAGGTACATGTTGCGAAATAAGCTTTTCTTTTTGTAGGGGCAATGACTTTCACGGACGAAAATAGGTGAACTTCATTTTAAACTAATATTCCTTCTCTCTCTCTCTCTCTCTCTCTCTCTCTCTCTCTCTCCCCAATTGTCATGTGGATTAAAGTTACAGAACTTATCTCTCACGGAACCTACACCAAACTATCAGAATGCTTCATATATAACATGTTTAGCAAAGCTGTCCACACGCAAGTTGCTGCTCCATCTACCGGAGGGATCTGCTAACAAAAATTACATTGCTGTCAAGGAACTTACAAATGAGATTATGATTAGAACATATATACAGCAATAGAAGATGGGAACATACCAGTCATTTCAAAGCAGATTTACAGTGACAATATTTGTGACTTGTGATCAATACCATTGAAGATGAAAGTCCCAGGCATGGGTACAAACTGCCTTGTTATGAGCTGCAGTGGAAAGTGACAATTGTCATGATGAGTTTTGGAGGTCGCATAAAATGGAAAAGAACTTTTAATAGCTTTTTAAAGATAAAACCAATTGTGCTTTCTGATGATTGTGCTCGTCAAACATGGTTATTCAACCACCTTTTGGTCCTTAATATAAACAGATAGATCTAAATTAGATAGGCCAAGAGATAGAACCTTGATCACTTCTTGTGATGCAATTCCTCCAATGAAGGCAGAAACTGCATGGAGCTCTGAAGCACCAAATCGGCAGATCTCATTGATAAGGTCCTCTGTCAAGGTTGAGCCATTGCAGCCCAAGTCACTGAGGAGGCCAACAGCTGTAGTCTTCAATCGAGAAATGTCTTCATCCATCCCGCTATAAGAATCAATAGGTGAGGTCAAAAGTGCAGTATGATCTTTTAGAAAGATATGATAATTGTTAACAGTATCTCAGGTGTTACCCATCAAATTGCCCAGGAAAACTGTTATAATTTGCAGCAAACCGATCAACAGCTCGAAGCAAAATATAGAACCCCACAGCTGTACTGCAACACATATAAGAGAATTGTAGCATGTAAGAGAATCTCTTTCAGTATGCAACTTTTTCTTTTTTGTTTGGGATGTAGTGGTGATTCATGCATATGTATATTTTCATTTTGTTTTACCTCTAGCAAAAAATAATTCCCCAAAAGGAAAGATGGTAGTTAATTTAGAGGGTCAAAAACAAAAATATTTGCAGAAGATATAGAATTCTACAAGCAAAAGTTGTTAACCAAACACGATCAAAGGTGGTAAGGATCAAGAAATTAGACAATAGGCAATCCAATCCTGACCAAATGTTTTACATAAACAGAATGCATCACTTGGTCTGCAGAATCAACAGTATAGCATCTGCAAAAGGATTCTGAAACCCCAATGACTCCAATCTGCAAAACTTATGCATAGTTTCAAAATTCTTTAGCAATTGCACATCCTTTTCTTAAACATTATTAACAACATATAAAAAAATTCTACATTAGCCAATGGTAATGCAAATGAAATGTTCTTAATCCACATGCATTCTTGACACAAATTTTAGATTTTGAACCAGAAAATCCAATTCTCTCAAAGAAACAAGTTCATACTATGCATGAGGTCCAGAAATGATTGAAGTACAGTATAAATACTTTTTTAAGAATTGGACGCTAAATTTTTTGATAAGTAGAAATTGGACACTAAATTATTATCAGAAAGAATAAAAAATAAATTCAACGAAACCTGTAATCTTCATCTGTAAGATACTTCTGTAACTCGGGTAAGATCGGAAAATTAATCTCATTCTCAATGGAGCGATACCTGCAAACCTACAAAGTAAAAATCAATACCTTATTGTACCCAGACAAATATAATAACGAACATGAGTCATGCTTGATCTATAAGAAAATATATAACATCAAGGCCTTAGCAGCTATAAGCCCATAGGTGCATATAGCTGTACTTAGGTCAGTAGCAAAATTAATTATGAACATATAGCCGTAATTTACAGACTACTAACATAGAGGAACGATGTGATCAAAGCTGATTAGAACAACATATTGGACAGGACTTGTTTAGAATCAACCACAAACTTCAGGTCATGGTACGTCAAGGTTCAATCTAATATTACTCAGAAGTTAGGATCTTATGAGATTTACTAGTGTCACCACATTCATAATTGAAAGTAATTTGTCATCCCAATGAACACCCCCCCCCCCCCCCCAAAAAAAGAAAAAAGAAAAAAGAAAAAAAAGACCAACTCCAGACTTACTTTGAGTTTTCTTGCATTTCTACAGAAGCTTTTTATGGTTGTCTTCGAGATGCTAAGTGGATCTTTACCAATTTTTTTCAGAATATTCCTCACTCGTTGCTCAATAACAAGAAAATCGGCCTCAGCCTTTGCTTGGTAAATGTTCTGCAGATTAACATAAAGCCTACGAGAGAATTGATACAACTTGTCTCAACAAACTGATTTCTTTTTAGTTCAAAATTTTACTGCCAAAAACGAGATACTTAGATACTAACTCAGTTGTAGATGTCATATCAGGTATTGATCCCTCAAGGGGTGCCTCACCACCACCTTCATTTGATATAAAGTCCTGCAAAATCAGGAAAGAAGTGCAGAATTATACAACTTTAACAAATGCACATCACCATGTCCATATTTAGAACATTCTGAATAGTTGATGTCCAAATAACATAGAGATGACTGTGATAAACATTAATGATATTTCTTGCTGGCCCATCTAAAGGGAATGATCTTAGCATAAGAAAACAATCTCCACATTTTCCTGGCACTTGAAACAGTTGAACCAGCATGCACAGAGTATTTTTGGACCATTTTGGAAAGCATGAAAAAAATTATGCATTCAGTCCATTACCAATGAGCATAGGTACTTTAAATCATAATTTCAAAGTACATTTGTAAGGAAAAAGGAGTACAAAGGCAGCACCATAAGCCAAGGCAGCATGCATGTGCATAGAGAGAGGGAGGGACTGCAAAAAATTAAATGAAAGGAGGTCAAAGCTTTATATTAAATGAGAAAAGAAACCCTCCAACTTAATTCCTTCCAAAGGGATCACAAGACAACTAGACGCTTCCCACACAATCAGTTCTGTAAGAGTACAAATGATCAACAAAGCTGCACAAGAGTAGGTAATGTCTGTGAAGCAGACTTTCTAAGAGAAATAAACACAAGAATTGGTTAGCTGAATCTGCTAGAACATCAGTAGGGCTATAAATAAACTAGCCTGTTTATGAACAACTGGGCTTGGCTCAAGAAAACACTTGTTTACGTTCGTTTATTTATTAAACAAGCCAAGCTCAAACATAATAATATGTTCGTAAACAAGCTCATGAATATAAAGCTCGATTAAGTAAATATAATATGTTTAAATGTATACATGTATAAAAAAAA
Organism: Castanea sativa; assembly: GCF_040712315.1. NCBI lineage: Eukaryota > Viridiplantae > Streptophyta > Magnoliopsida > Fagales > Fagaceae > Castanea > Castanea sativa. The sequence continues at coordinate 32,270,344 of NC_134018.1, forward strand.
CACTCATATAGACTTGATATTGAATTGTGTAAATTCGTAAATAAGTTATAAGATATCAAATTATTATTTCTACTTTATGGTTAGTATATATAGTCCATCTCATAGTAAAATTATATACATTTTTCAACAATGCAAGATTGGTGAATCTAATTCTTATAAGTTCATAATGAAAATCATTCTATCTAATTAACTCAAGTAATATAATTTAGTTATTAATTATTAGCATAGATTTATGGGAGTAAAAAATTTTAATAGTGAACAAGCTTGAATATAATGTGTTTACTATATATATATATATATGAGAAAAGATTTAAGTTAATCAGGCAGCTTATGAAAAAGCTCAAACTTGTTTCAATAAGAAAATAAGTCAAGCTTGAACATGTAGTCTAGTTAGTTGATGAGCTCAAGTTCAGCTCATGTTCGAAAAAAAAAAAAACAAACAAACAAACAAACAAACTTTTAAAACTCAGCCTAGCTTCTTGTTTACAGCCCTAAACATCAGTATTTTCCACCCCCAATTTTGGCCCTACGGGGCGTACATAGAGCTTGTCAGTTAACTTAAGATCTAAGCTAAAAGTACCCTATGATGCACTGATGTGGCAAAATGGCCGCCAAACCCGCGTCCGATGCGGGCTGCGGCAGGCGACGCCGCTAGCTGCACGTCGGTGCTGTCTTTTTTTTTCGTTCCCGATACGCGCCGATTCACGCCGAATCAGGCCAAATCAGTCCGTATCGGCCAAAACACACCATATTGACGCCGAACCGGCCGATTCAAGCCAAAATAAAATAAATAAATAAATAAAAATAAAAAGGTGCAAAACACACCGTTTGGCCGAAATTAAAAAAAAAAAGGTGCAAAACGCACCGTTTGGCCGAAATAGCAAAACGCACCAATTCATTCTTCAGTCTTCAGCTCTCTCTCTCTTTGCTCTCTGTCTTGGCATCTCCCCTCTCTCACAAACGCACTCAGTCACACAATCTCACTCTCCTATTCTTCAATTTCTTTGCATTACTCTTGGACTCGGTATCAAACTCACCGACCCACTCTCAACTCAACTCAAGTCTCAAGCTCACCTCACCTCACCTCACCAACCCACGCTCAACTTAGGTATCAAACTAAAGCATTCAATCTTAGTTTTTCAGTCTCAAGCTCATTATACTCTCACATGCTCTGACTATTACTCATTGTGATTTGTGAATCTGTGATCTGATTTTTAAATTTTTTTATATAAGTTGTAATGTTGTGACTTGGATTTGATTTTTTATTTAGTTAATAGTTATTACTCATTGTGATTTGTGAATCTGTGACCTGATTTTTTTAATTTTTTTTAAAAAAAAATTTATATAAGCTGTACTGTAATGTTGTGACTTGGGTTTGATTTTTTTATTTAGTTAATAGTTATTATATATTTGTCAAATTTGGTATATGTTTATATAATGTGAAAAAGTATGCTTAACAATATATTAAAAATATAAATAATAATTTTTTTAATAATTTTTTAATCGCCGCACCCGCAACCTACTTTTTCAAAAATTGCTGAGTCCTGCACCCGCACTCGAATCCGGAAACGCACCCATGCTTCATAGAAAGTACCTCTTTGCAGAAACATATCAGTATATATTATCACTTGACTTCGGTGAATTGAATGTCAGTATCAGATTCAAGTAAAGAATAACAAATGTCACCAATGCCATTTTGGAATTACCTTCAAAGCTGCCACCATTACCCAAAAATCTGATGAATTAGAATCAACTTCAGCACAGCTGTCATTAAGTATCTGTTGCAAATCTGGGCCTGAAATGCAAAAAATAACAAAACTTCAGCTCTTAGTTGCATGCAACCAATTTCAGAATTCTTAATTTTCAGGCAGAAATCACACATTTCTTGATGACAAAATCGGAAGCATATTGCAATCCCACATTAGAACTTCATTAGAACTGCAGTAAGTTTACAACCACATAAGCATGCCGTCTCCAATCCATCATTCAAATTGTTTACCAGTTGTGATTTGTTTTAAATATAGATATGTTTTAAGAACCTTACTTTCTTGTTGGATTAATTTAATGAGGCCTATTGCAGGAAGGTGACTCAAATCCATTTCCATCACAATCTAATACAGGTAAAAGTGCCAAAGCTAACTGAATCCCAATATGGTTGGAATTGAAATAGCGGATTCCTAGCATCCAGACCACCTTCCAACCATGCATTTGGAAAAGAAGGGGGAAGCCCAAATCATTTGGACCTAGTCTCTCTGCATTTTTTCCTTATATATATATATATATATATGAATCCTCAAGTATTTACCCAACATAAAAACACCTGAACGAGCAAAACATCAAAGTTAGTTATTTAATCCATCTTATTTAACTTTGACATGTTCATCACAATTTATAAGGAAAAATCAGAATCTATGCTTAAGAAATTATACAGTTTGTTGCCAACTAGCTCAACAGGCACCTCCTCCCCTTATAATTTCTAGGGGGAGGATTTTTTTTATGAAATCAACACCCACCAGATGCATGTGTAACTTACCGAAAAAAAAATTACATAGTTTGTTACTTACTAATTCCTCGAGGAGCAAAGACCTTAAAGGAGGCCTCAATAGCTTCTTTGTAGTTATCTCCATCCAATGCAACCATCCTGGCTTTAAGAAGCTCCTAAAATGTTCAAGACCCAACTGTGTCACTTTACTTTCATTTTTTTTTATCAGCAACTATGTCACTTTATTTTCAAAAAAAAATCAATAAGACAAGGAAGCCAACAGAAGAGCTATGTAACAAACAAGTTAACCTTGAACTCTTTCTTCTCATCCCTGGTTGATGGAAGACTACCACCATGGCTTTTGACCCACTGCTCTGCCATCTTGATAAGAAGAACTACGTATGGTGTGTGCTTGAGGGCCACAGGATCTTGCGCATCTAAATCAATGCTTTCAGCAAAACTATTGTGTGAAAATAGACAATCAGAAGCATTTATATGGAATACAAGGTGCATGTTCTTAGGGTCAAAGGTATAAGCTGAGAATTGTGCCAGACACTAACATACATTAGACAATGTGCACATGCAAAATCAACCAAAGAAAATAAATATAAAAACAAAATCTGCACCTCTTAAGCTCGGGCCATGGGTTATTTAACCGGAGGTCATCCAGAAAATGATCAGGCTTTGACTCAACCACAGTATGTTCCTGCAACAAATAAGAAAAAGTGGGTATAAAATTGATTTGGTATAGAGAAAATTTTCTATATTTGATCTTGATAAAAGTATTTTACTAGATTTTGACAGAACAATTATTTTTTTTGATATGTAAATAGTAGGTAGTAAAGAACAATTATAGTTGCTACCTTACTGAAATTCTGTACAAGTTCCAGAGATTGTCCGTTTTGATAAAAAAATATTTTAAAAGGAATGTTAGTGATGATTCAAACCAATAGATATTATACTAGGACAGAGCTTTATAATAAACAACCGATCATCTTTCCAGTGTCCAAATTTTTCCTTTGGAGGAACCCAATAAAGTAAAACCACATTACCTTTAAACTGATTCGAACAAGCCCAGTAAGCCCATAGGAGCGAGCAAAGATCAGTATTACATTTGCCTCCCTACAGATCCTATCAAGCTTTACCATTGAATCTTCCATCAGCTGAAAGTGCAAGTAGAAAAACTCTATCATATTTATTGCACTTCTTTTTTCTTTTTCTTTTTTTAAGTAACAAAAGATTTTATTAATAAAAGCAGAACTAAGTACACCGGGGGTGTACTTGGGAAGAAACAGAAAAAATTATTGATATCTTATTTATTGCACTTGATAAGAAGAAACAGAAAAAAATCTTAAAATCTAGGAAAGTAGGTTACAAATCCAGAAGTCCATTGAATTCATTTAGGTAATCAGACCATGCAAATCTTATGAAAAAAATCAAACTGCAGTGAAATTGTGAGTACAGGCTACAAGCCACTTTGACATTCAAATTTATCTACATCTTTGTGATAATAACAAAGAAAATGTTTGGCAATACACACATTGCAGAGCACACAAAACAATGTTTTTTTAATTAACTATTTTCATGGTCAAAAAGTAAGGTAAACATTAGCTTCATACCTGAGTGGCAACTACCAAGGTAAACTGAGAAAAAAATGAGGGGTTTGTCTCAATTAACGTCACCGGATACTCTTCTATAAACTTGGCCTTAACAGCATCATTCAGCTCTTGAAGAAATGCACATACACATTTCGCCTTAGATTGCCCAACACTTGATTCATCAACTATCAAAATCAGACACTAAAGATAAGCACCCAGAATTTAAAAGGTACTCCTTCCCTCCCATTTTATGTATCTTAATTTTCATTTTGAGTCACCTCAAAATACAAATCAGCATTCCAAAGTTGGAATTTTTACTTTTCAACTCCAAATATCCATATCATATCCTTTAAAAACAAACAAGATTCTTATTAAATGTCATGATATCTTTGACATTCAGTGACCATAAGCCTAGGGACACAACTTTTTTCACAATTGCTGACATGATCTATTGTGGTTGATATATAATAAAAGTCATGTCAGCTATGGACTCAAGTGATAGTGATGTTGTTTCAATCACAACAGACCACATCAGAGGTTGTGAAAAAAGTTGAGAAAAATGCCGTATCCCTAGAATTAGTCATAAAGTAAATGGCATTTTGAAAAAGTCGCTATATTTTACCTAGACATCTAAAACGTGTTAGAGAAAGTAAGCAAAATGCAACTAACAAAAGAAGCATAACATTAACATTACCCATGAAATTATTTCCAAGGTCCCCAAGTTCAACCTTGGAACCATCAATTACAGTTATGCTTCCAACCCCACCAAGAACAAGATTCTTTAATGTCTCGGAACCAGTAGGACCACAATTGAGTAAGCATATACTAGCTTTCTCAAGAGCTGCTTGTCCTTGATCACCCCAGATCCTGCAATTTCAGTTTCACATCAAGTTTCAGAATTGAATTCTCAAAGGAAAACAACAACAACAACAACAACCAAGCCTTAGTCCTGAAAATTTTTATGTCGGTGTTGGATTTTCAACAGACTAGTAAGGGTTGGCTACATGTTTTTTTTCTTTTTCTTTTTTCGTCATTCTATTCTATCCGAGTCATGCACTTTGTTACTTCCCTAATTGACAAGTCCTATTTGACTACTTAACTTTCTTTTTTCGTTAATCTCTCTCATCTCCACATGACCAAACCATCTCAAGCGACTTCACCTCATATTTCACCATTTTGAATACTATCTTGCACAGAAATGCAACTTTGTCTATGTATTTCCAAGCTATTCTTGTTCATTAACATAAGAGAGGTATTAAGAAAACATTAAACAAGTTCTAAAAAATTTAAAACAAACAATGCCAACCAAAAAGAATTAGGGACAATCAGTAGCTTCTTTATAATAATCAATATGCTTTTTATTGTCAGAGCGTTGCAGTAAATTTACATAATTCCCCCCTAAAAAAAAATAATAATCTATTGAGCCTCACTCAATCTCACTGCATAACCTTTACATAATTTTTATTTTTATTTTTTTCCTCGGGAAAAAAATTTCCAGGGAAAATAATTTACGCGGAAGGAAAAGGAACTGAGAGAGAGAGAGAGAGAGAGAGAGAGAGAGAGAGAGAAGTGTGTCCAGGGTTGATAAAGCAATAGGGCAAAAGTCAAGGAAGAAGAAGAAGAGTAGAATGTTGGGAGTAGCAAAACGGTGATTTAATTTGTACCTGAGCTGCCGATCGTATTTGGTTTTGGGTTCAGCCATTGCTTTTCTGCTGATTTCTTCTTTTCTGTTTTTCTGTGAAAAGCGTTCGGTGCTCGCTCTCTCTCTCTCGCTCTCGCTCACAGTGGCTCGCTTGATAGTTACGCTTCGCAGTGTGTGCGATTGGATTTGGTGGACCTTTAGTCCTTTGCTTTGGGCTATTTTTCTTCTGAAAGACCCACACTATGTTTTGGGGGCTGAGCTTATTAAAAAGAGAGAGAAATGAAATGGAAATGGGTAAAAAGGAGACAAAATCAAGATTTCAACTAAATTTTACTATGTTTTTCTTATATTTTTGAAAAATCTTTTTTAAATGAAAACTTTGATCACCAAATTTGATATATATTTTTAATAAAATAATTTTTGATAATTGGGATTGAGGAATTTGAATCCCTACTTCAACCAATATTTAAAGGAGCATTTTTTATAATATTTACTAATATTTTTAATTTTGTAAGATACGATCATTGTTAATCTTATATATATATATATATATATATATATATATATATATATATATATATATATATTCACTTGTAAATTATTTGAAATACATAGGTATTACTTTTTATGAAAAAATAAATAAGTATTACTTAATTTTTTTTTTAATTCTTTGTTGTATATTTCTTTTCTTTTCTTTTCTTTTTTATAGAATTTGTTGTCTATTTCAAGTTCAACTAAAAATCATCTTCTGATTTCTAATTACTTTTGCATGCAAACCTTTAATTAAAATTCAAATTTAATCATTTGCATGTAAACACTAATATTAATATCTACTAAGCAATCCTACTTCCATGGCTAATTGGTTACTTTACATCAAGGCCCACTTGTGGGTTGCTGCCTATTATACTCTTATGAACATTTCTAATCCAACTCAGTACTTGGAAATGGTTGGTTCGTTCAGTTCAGCCCAAACAAATAATCACTCAACATAGTAAAATCTCTTAAGCCCAAATGATGGATCAAGTCGAACTTTCCTTACCCCTTTCCCTCTTGTGTGTGTGTTTCTCAAAAACAAAAAGAATGGATAATTGTTCTACATTGTTTAAGAGAGTGTGTTGTGTATAGTATAACTTGTCCCACCCTCTCTTAAAAGTTACCGTAACTTTTGAGTAGAGTTGTCACATGTCTTTCTGTTAGAACCTCTTTCCATCTCTCTTGTGTGTGTGTTTGTTTCTCAAAAAAAATAAAAATAAAAATAAGTCGAATTTTCCTTCTAACGTATCTCTATCTAATTCAAAACAAACTGACATCTCATATTAATGTTGATGATGCTCTCCAAAGAAGTCATGCTTGGGCTATGGGACAACATCTTTCTACCACTAGTGCTTTATACCCCGTGGAGGATAGGATCTAACCTCATCGATTATAGTGAAACCATCAATTTGTGCTTTGCAACTCCAATAAAAGAAGCATTTGTCTTGTTTAGAGTTCATGAGGATACTTGAAGATATTATTCTAATTTATAAAAGTTTTTCATTCATTTTTTCTCTTCCCAATCATACAACATAATTATGAAATAAATAAGAGATGGGTTCAAGTTACACCAAGTGTAACTCTTCACATTTTTTAAACCATTGAATTTAAATAGATCCAACGGTCAAAAAAATATCCTCATTAATGCTAATTTTTTTTTTTTTTTAGAAACTACAAATATTCTAATTAATTTCATTTATTATCCCTTATTTAATACATTCCATACTTATTTTTAAACCAAAAAAAAACTATATGTACTCTCTCTCTCTCTCTCTCTCTCTCTCTCTCTCTCTCTCTCTCTCTCTCTCTCTCTCTCTCTCTCTCTCTCTCTCTCTGTGCCGCGTTGTTGAATAACACATTCCATACAACATAAGTGTTGTATTCTATTTCAACGTCTTTGGTCTATTATGTGCTTCTTCTTCTTTTTTATTATGAACGTCACTGAAGTCTATATCTACAACTATATGAACGTCTAGGAGTTGATATAGTAGTTGATTAATCATAAAAAATAAAAAATAAAAAAAAAGAAAGAGTAATCAACTCCTATATGAACATCACTGAAGTCTATAGCTACAACTATATCTCACTGAAGTCAATAGATTGTAGTTTTATCAATAGGATTTAGAGTCTTGTTGTTTCTGTCAAGTTCAGTCCTTACTTCACTTATTGCACATACTTCAAAAATATATTATTGCGAGAGCATAAACAATGTCGCCAATCTACAAGTGATTGCCAGCTATTATATTAATATCTACTAAGCAATCCTACTTCCATGGCTAATAAATTATATCAATTAGAATATTAGTATTAATGAGAGTTTTTTTTTTACCGTTGGATCTACTTAAATCCAATGGTTTAAAAAAAGTGTAACTCTAAAAAATTACACCAAGTGTAACTTGAACTCATCTCAATAAATAAAGTCTACTATCAAATTTTCCTTCAAACAAAAAAAAAATCTATAAAATATAAACGAAATATCAAAGTAAGTGTGCGTTTGGCATCACTTATTTTTGTCAATTTATTTTACTATTCAGCTTATTTTTATTACTATTCATGGGTTCCATTGCACTTTTTGGTACTATTCATAGGTCTCACTGTATTATTTCAACTAACTTTTACCTTTATCTATAGTACTTTTAGTAAAAAGTTTTCAGTTTCAGTAAAATAAGTAGATCCCAAACAAACCCTAAATGCAATCTTCTACATTATCTAATATAATTTTGGGTGTGAAATTGAGAATTTTGGTGGGCTATGTGAGATATTAATAAGCCCAATGAAAAATGGCGTGAAGTTATGTTGAGGATGAGCAGCATGTAGGACATTGAGCCCAATAAAAGTGTTTCCAGAACTACGCTGTCCCACAAAAAGGAGATAGGAAACCACCGGGAAAAAGGAGGAAGACAGAGATAGAGAGATTCAAAAATCAAAATCACATTTGCGAGTAGCAGATCTGATTGGATCGAATCAAATCAAATCTGTACGTTTTTAGACCCCTTAACACAATATGTTTAACCTAGTTATTTAGCCAAGTGATTACTTAGATAAATTATTCAGTTATAGGTTAACACATATAAATCATATCATGTGAATAATGCGGAAATATAAAGAACACAACGATATGATAACTCAGGAAAACAAAACCGGTAAAAAAACTTGAGGAGGATTTAACCTAATTATCCTTAAGGTAAAACAGATCCACTATGAAAAAATTGAAATTTGTACAATAGAACTTAAACCACTAACATCCTATTGCTACCTCAAGTAGAAAACTTACTACCACGACCACGTGACAGCTCCGAGTCCACGAACTACTTCTTTCTTCGATCTATTGCAACCACAAGTTCTCCTACTTGTGACTTTGAGACTCCACTCAAAGGTTTCAGATCTTCTTTAAGTTCTTTATGCAGCAACTGAAACGATCATCAAGTTCTTGACATGAATCTTGATCTTGATAACCCTAAGTGTGTATTAACGTAAACACCTCTACATCTAATAAGAGATTCAACACACATCACATCAAAAAAGACCTCTAAAATGTAGTTAGGGTTTTTCCTTTTATATTTGGAGTAAAACATAAAACCCTACACGTCATATAGGCTTGGACTAAATTGGCAATTCTGCACACAAAAAAAAAAACAAAATTTGCACGTGGTTCGATCGATTGAGCCTTGCAGATTTAATCTAATAAATTATGTAATCACTCGATTCTAATATATTTAATTCCTAAAGTCTTGGAACCTAACAAAATCAAATCAAATCGGATCGGATCGAAATGTCAAGCACAGGAGCATATCCGAACACGTGGGCCCACGACCTCGTAAAGGTGTCCCCCTACACCTTCTCCGCCATCGATATCGCCGTCGCCATTGGCGTCTCCGTCCTCGGCACTGCCTGGTCTCTCTCAATTCTCTACTCTCTAATATCTTTCCTACCATTATCTTTCATTTTCATGAAAATTTGTGAAAATCCTAATGTTGTAATTATGCGGTTGTTGATAGGGGTATTTACATAACCAAAAGCAGTTTAATTGGCACTGCGATCAAAGCTCCCCGTATTACTTCCAAAAATCTTATTAGGTATTCTATCATTTCTTCATATTTTAGTCGAAACAAAATCAGTCTCATTTGTTGATATAAATTTTCAATCTAATTAGCCATTGATTGATTCAACTTCACGGTTTGTTGGTTTACAAAGTGGTTTTCTGAGGTTGTAAAACTGTTACGTATCTTGAGTTTCAGTTAAATTTGAATTGAACTTGATAATAAACTCACACTTGCTTCGTATTTTCTATAATTTAAATGCAATAAGCCCTATGATCAATTCAGTAAGCTTTTTCGTTCTCGTTTTATATAATTATTAAGAGATCCTTCCCTTCCCTATGTTACATCGCTCTGTCATAGAGAAGAGGTGCTGGCTCAGTAGGTTTTAGTATATAATAGTAATATAATACATATCTATGCAGTTGATAAACTATGCACAAGTCATTGAAGAAGTTGTGATTATCACATAGAAAATATGATATGATTTTCCTCAAGTCTTTTAAAGTTCAGGATACAATATGACATGAATACTTTAATTAATTTATATATAAATCAATATTATTAAGTGCTTATTATGTAAATTTTATTTTTAATAGATAACTAAGAAATGTTAGGAAGGCTAATGGCCTGTTTGGATGGAGGGGGAAGGAGGGGGTGTAAAGTAGAGTTGACTAAAAATAAGTTACTTTTTTTGCTACTCTACTCCCCTTCCTCTCCTTCCATCCAAACGGACCATAATGTGCGTGTGTGTTGGAGAGAGAGAGGGAGAGAAAAATAAAATTAAAGAAGTATGCCACTGTATCCATGTGTATCCGGATTGGATACACATGTGCATTGCATTTGTGTATTATGCAGAACATGAACTCACTCCTTAGCCTAGTATTCAGTGGTTTGGTGACGTAGGACAAATTGTGGAAACCTACCTAGCGTGCTTGTGGTGGGTTTAGAGTTATGAAAAATTGTGGACTTGGGATTCATGGTTTAAGAAGAAGGGGTTAGGGCGATAAGATGGGGAAAAAAGGACAATATACTATTTCTTGAAACAAACAAGTTGTCAGAAAATAATGATTACAGTTTTGTTTAGGAATCAAAGGTTGCTTTGATGATTATTTGATAGAAATAGTATGTGGGGTCTTAGAGTTCTAATAGGTAACAGGAAGGCTTGATTGGAAGTTTTAACAAAGAGGGAAAACAGAGAAATTAATGGTTTCAGGTGTTGTTTGAGCTAGATATCATTGTTGTATTTAGGGGAATCATATTTTGTGGAGATAGGTGTTTGTTTCACTAAATTCCTTATTCTATGAATTTACTTTCCCAATTCAGCATCCTCATTAATAGGATTAACTTAAAAATCAACAAAACCTCATGGGAAACAGGAGGAAATGTTAAAGATGATATAGAAGATCAATTAAGAAAGAGGAACATTAAGTGTTTAACTACTATTTGAGAAATATTAACAATCTATCACCTTTTTTTAATTTGAGTTTGTGAAACTTGAGTAAGACATGAAACTCGAGTTTCAAAAACTCAAGTTTTATATTAAAAAAAAATGCTGCTTACATGGATTATTTTGATATAAAAAAATGTCACGCGGAACTTCAAAGGAGGGTTCCTGTAATATGAAACTCAAGCTCTTGAAGCTTGAGTTCTTCAAAATTTGACACATGTTTTTAGGGTCTGGTTAATATGTGCCCTAAAAGCACACATTAAACCATCCATTTTTTGAAACATTTTATGGGAAAATACATGATTGCTCCAAGATAAATATGTTTTGTCTTTTATGATGCTTTAACTATTGACTAGAAGTCTAGAACAAGTGAACAAAAACACTTTTATTGACAAATAATTAATTCACCAAAGGTACGCCACCTTTGCTTATGGAAATCTAACTGCTCCTACACTACTGAGACAAGTAGGTAGACTTTTACACTTACACGGCAAAGTTGAGAAAGTATCCCATGGGACACTCTCTTCATGTCAGCACCTTGTTTGGTGAGACTACCCACTAAAAATTGGACATGTGTAACAAAATAAAAATACCATAATACCCTTAAATTTTTCAATAACCCACCCATTTTTCCCACTTTTTTGTCACTGCCACTGAAAATCTGAAACACCAAACACTTATTCAGAAACACCACTCTCTCAAAAATAAGAAATACACTATCACTTCTAGCCGCTGACGGAAAATCACATCTACTGTTGCCAGCAATCTCGCTCCACCCAGAAAAGTTTTGACTACTACTCCATCCTGACGGCAACACCGCAAAACACCGGAGTAGAGGTTTTTGCAATTGAACAATGGTGGACCAACTGTTTCAACCACCCACCTCACCTCTATTTCAAAATCCACCCAAAAAAAAATGTGATTAGATATGGTGAGGATATTTTGAAGTCACATTTTTTGTTTTTTTGTTATTGCGTTGTATCATTTCTTTGCCAAAGTTCATCCATTTCTTTTATTTGTAGCACTATTTTTTTTTTTTTCAGTTCGTCAAATGACCTCCTAAAAGGAACCCAGTTCCTTCATTTCTAATTAGGGCCTTATTGAACCAATAGTAAGTTTGTTAAGTGGCTATTCCATTTTTTATTCATTTTGAAAATTTTCATAGGTTGTTTTTTAATTTCTATATTGTTGCTATGCAGAATCTTTGTTTTTAATTGAAGGATTTGATTCTTGATCAACAAGTATGAATTACTAATTTTTAACAATTCATTCTCATTTGTAATATAAGTTTTGATGAAATATTACATATAAAAAAAATGGGTATTTGAGGAAATACAGTAAATACTATTATTTGAGTTAGGTGGAAATTATAATATTTTGATTATGGGTATGATGCCCAGTTGAGTGTGTTGTGTGTTTATTGTCTATGATTTCAACAGAGTATATGAGCATTAGTATATGTGTGTTTACTATCTCTGTGTGTTTATGGCTGAGATACAAGAGCATTAGTATATGATTTTTTTTTTCTTTTAATTTTTTAAAAGCTCCCCCTTGTCTTTTCTAATTGTTTCTATGCAATACTTTTTTTTTTTTCTTGTTTGCGTTAGACTAATGCAATGGAGTTTCAAAGAAATGTTATTGATGTGGCTGAGAACAATGGAAAAAAAAAATGAGAATGTCATTGATGTGGATAGAGGCAATGATGAAGGAGAAAATATTGAGAATGTAACTTTTGTTGAAAGTGGTGAAATCAAAATAGGAATGCGAGTTCTGAAGAAGAAGCATATAACATGTATAATGAATACACTTCAAAGAAGGGGTTTAGCATTCGAAAAGCAGCTAGACGAACAGTAAATGGTGTTGTTAGGCAAGGAGAATTTGTGTGTTCTAAACAAAGTTTTAAAGAATTTGAAGACCATTTAGATGTGAAAAAATACAATCATTTAGAGATAAGGACAGGTTGTTGTGCTAGGATTCGGTTTAATGTGAAGAATGATATTAGGATTGCGTCACATTTCAATGATATACATACTCATGAATTTGCAAATCCTGAAGAAAGGTGTAACTTGCGATCAGGTAGAAAGGTGCATAATAGACATGGGAATATTCTTAGCAATATAGTTGGTGCGGGTATAAAAGCTACAAAATCATACTCCTTTTTAGCAAAGGAAGTTGGTGGTGCAAATAATCTTGGGTTCTTAAGGCGAGATTGTCACAACTTCTTGCGGACTGTAAGAAAAGAAATAATTGAAGCTGGAGATGGGCAAGGTATCATTAATCATTTCAAAAAAAAGGCAAAGTGAAGATCCAATGTTCTTCTATTCAATGTAAGTAGATCAAGATAATAGAATGACAAATTTCTTTTGGAGAGATGGTAGGTCAGAATTAGATTACGACTCTTTTGGAGATATTGTTATTTTTTATACTACTTATCGAACCAATAAGTATAACTTAATTTGTGCACCATTTGTGAGTATTAGCCATCATTGGAACAATATTTTATTTGGTTGTGAATTTTTAGTAAATGAGACTATTGAGTTATTTATTTGGTTGTTTGAGGCTTTTTTGGTTGCAATAGGAGGTAAACAACCAATATCCATATTTACAAATCAAGACCAAGCAATGGCAAATGCAATTAAGGAGGTTTTCCCTAAGTCCCGACATCGATTTTGTTTATGGCATATTAGTCAAAATGCCAAAAAAAAAAACTTGTTGGACTTTATAGCAATCATGATTTCCATGAAAGTTTCAATAAATGCTTATATGGAGATATGAATGTAATGGAGTTTGAGGCAACTTCGAGAAAAATGGTGTCCAAGTTTTGATGTTGACTTCTTTTTAGCAAAGATGAAGTCCACCCAACGAAGTGAGAGCACAAATAGTGTTTTTCATAAATCATGAAAACTTCCTCGCCGCTTATTCAAGTTATTGAATTTTATGAGGAAAAAGTAGCACAAATGCGTCAAGAAGAAACAAATGAAGATTTCCGTTGCAAGAATGGTGTACCTGCAAAAGTTAACAGTTATGGAGGTATGTTGAAGCATGCTGCTAATGTTTATAGTCTTGTTTTGTTTAAAATGTTTAAAGATGAGTTCTCTTTAGGTACATGATTGAGTTGTGTTGAAACTAACAATCATGATGATGAATTTACTTTTTCACTAGTTGGTGGTGATAGTAACAGGGTGCATATTGTGCATTTTAACCGATCTAATTTGACTATTTGTTGTGATTGCAAGTTATTTGAGACTTTGGGCTTGTTATGTTCCTATGCTTTAAGAGTGTTTCTTGTGAATAATGTGAACATGATACCGGACAAATATATATCAAGTAGATGGAGAAGAGATGCAAAGAAGAGGTTGACTTGTGCTAATTCATATCAATTAAAAGAGAAATCTACTCATGCATTGCAAATGAGCAAGTTAAGTCATATGGGGTATAATCTTTTTGATAAAGTTGCTTCCTATAATGAGGTGACCAAATTTGTCAAAAAGAAGTCGAGTGAAGTGACATGGGAGGCTGAACAGATGATTATGGCTATGAATAAGGTAGAAAATGTTGGTAAAAAAAGTCATCAAGAAGATCTTACAAATAATGATGATTTACAAATTTGCTTAGTTGGTGATAAACCAATTCTTGATCCACCACATGTGAGAGCGAAGGGGGTAACCAACAAAAGAATAAAAGGTCTGTTGGAAAAGGGAAAGAAAATAAAAATTAAAAGTGCAACCACTTCTCAAGTTCCACAAGCTAGTTCTATGATGCATGGTAATTTCAGTTCTATTAATTCAAATATTGTTCTCCTCAGTTTTATCAATTAATTTTAATTTTGTTTCTATTCCTCTTTGTCTAGGAGAATCTACAGCTTTGTTTTTTCCACCTGAGATATGTTGTGATTACCCTATGGTTAGCTCTACAAGAATGTTTCAAGAAAGTTTCTTTTTGCCACAATTGAATCAAATACTTTCTATAACTGAAGTTCATCATATTCTTTTATTTTATTTTTTTTTAATTATGATATTTTTTATGTAGAGCTCTAACACATCAAAGGATCACACAAGACTTTGAAGAATCTTGGATAGCTTTTATGACAACTTTTTGTGAAGCATGTTGGATAGTTTTTTTCAAGACAAACAACTTTTTGGATGGCTTTATGCACAGATTGTAGCCGCTTTTTGGATGGCTTTATGCACAGCTTAGCCACTTTTTGGATAGCTTCACGCACAGCTTCTAGCCGTTTTTTGGATAACTTTATGCGCAATTTTTAACCACTTTATTTAGATAGCATTATGCACAATTTGTAATAGCTTTTTGGATAATATTTGTAGTTGGCTTATGAAACTATTCCAACTTATAGTTGCTAACAATACACTTATCATATATGTGAGAATGAATATTTCTTTCACTACAACTTTTTGGATGGCTTTATGCACAGATTGTAGCCGCTTTTTGGATGGCTTTATGCACAGCTTAGCCACTTTTTGGATAGCTTTACGCACAGCTTCTAGCCGTTTTTTGGATAACTTTATGCACAACTTTTAACCACTTTATTTAGATAGCATTATGCACAATTTGTAATAGCTTTTTGGATAATATTTGTAGTTGGCTTATGAAACTATTCCAACTTATAGTTGCTAACAATACACTTATCATATATGTGAGAATGAATATTTCTTTCACTACAGTCTTTGTAGTTTTATTTGCCACTTTCTTTTCCTTCATGTGTAATTTGATTGTAGCAGTTTTTCAAATAGTATTTGACTATTTGTAATGGACTTGTAACTATTCAAACAGCTTAAAGGTTTAGCAATTAAAGTTCACAAGTTCTGGTTATAACAAATCATTCTCAAAAATTTATTTAGCATTCCCTTGAATACTGATACTTATTGGCTGCCAAAACAGGATATATGAACAAAAGAATTTTAGTTATAACTACATTCTAGCTTTAAGATCATTTTTCAATTCATGTTTTTATCTTCACTGTCATTTTCAACGTTTTAATATGGTCAAATTTACATCCTTACAATATATTAGTGTCAATTGTATTCATATGCCTCTTTAAAATATAAAGAGGTGAAAATTGCTAAAGACAGAGGCCACAATTCATTGGACATTATAGAAATCCAGTATAAGAAGTTAGAACATTTAAAGTATAGACATCTTAAGTGATATTGCCCAAAAGCTGTTAAGTTTATTCATTACAAAATCCATTCAGCAGGATGTATTACATATGAGAAGCCATTTCACAAGTTTATTCATGAATAACCATTCTATTCTATAATAACAAATCATTTACTAACTCAAATAAAGAAAAAAAAAATCATTTACAAAAGATTTTCTCTAACAAATCTAAAAGGGAAAAATTTTGCCAACAATTTCCTTCTTAATGTCTTCAAGCGATGTTAAACAAATAGACTTTAAACAATGATAGCTTCTGAGCAACTAGAGCTTTAGCCTTGGTCCATAAAATTGTAGTTTTGCCAATAGTGTTGTCACAACATACAGGTCCATGTTTGAAGCTAGATGCCGATCTTGCAAGTATCCTACACAATAGTAGACAACATCAAAAGTTTAGCAACCAAAATAGAGAAATTTTCAGAATCCAAAAATTCAAAACTTTAAAGGTTGGGAAAAGAAAAGACTTTAGTGAGGTCAGTTTAGAGCAAAAATAAATTATGCTAAACTTCAACCATGATTCCAAGATTAAGTTCTTTCTATTAAGCTTAAGAGAGTACACAATGGTTCAACCCAAAATTGAAGGAAGAAATTAAAGGTGATATTTATGTCTATAGTTTAGGATTAAAGGGTGATATATATGTATATAACCAATCAGTTTGAAGGTGGCAATTCAGAGGCACCAAACGCAAGCAATGGAAAACCAAATCCAAATCCTCCACGTCCAAATCTAAAAGCCCCTCTGAGATCTGCTACCCCAAGTCAAAGACCAACAATTTCATCAATTCAATCAACAAAAAACACCAAAGTAATTACACCAATTGTAAACCATCAACTAGCACCAATATTAGTAGTAACTAGCTGCGAACCTGCACGTTGCGCGTGATAATTATTTTTATGGTGGTTTTATTAAAAAAAAATTTATACAATTTAAACTAATTTAATAAAGGATAATGTATTTTGTAATTATATTTTTATTTATTATAAGAATAATCATAAATGTAATATAGGAACAATCATAAATTATAAATTTAATAATTTTTGTTGTACTAAAATGAAAAAAAAAAATACAATTTTTCTCAGAAATTCAAAAGGCAAGTTTACTAAAATATTTATTTCTTAATAAAAGTTATTTATAACATTTTGTGAATCATTAAAAAAAATATAAAATTTGAAAATTATTCTTTTAGTTTTGAACAAACTTTCTCAAACTTATTTTTTCTGCCTACGATCCAAAACACTGAAAAAAGTAACTAAAAAAATTAATGAAACTTAACTATGATTAATTGGACCAATTAGGAAAAAAATTTGTTGTTTATAATCTACTAAGGTTATTTTCTTTGCAGAAATTGTAATTTTGCCCACCCAAAACATATTATCAAATAAATAATTATTAGTAAAATCTAAGAATTAAATTTCTATATATGCATTGTTATAATAATAATAATAATAATAATAATTAAAGTAAAATTGCGAAAGATAAAATTTTTTTCTCATCCAATAATTTTTGTTTAGCCAACCTTTGCTTTTCTCTAAATAAATGGCATTATAGAGTACTTCTAATACAATTATTAAGAGTACTTTGTCCACCACAAATAAACAAAAATAATTAAAGTCTCATAATTTAACATCTAAATTGAGCACTATAAAAATCATGCTATCAAATTACAATAACTACCAAATTAAATTATTCAAATCATGCTATGTAGTAGAATAATATTATATTTTTATATGCTATATCTAATCATTTATACCGTAATAGGATAACATTTAACAATCAAAGAGAGAAAAAAAAAACACAACAATTAAATATAAAATAAAAAAACTAAATCGCATTAACCTAAAGTAGATTAAAGAATATAAAAAATTATCAACCTAAAGCGAAGATGCAAGAAAAATAAAAAATAAAAATCCTCCCAAAAATTGTGTGTGTGTGTGTGTGTGTGTGTGTGTGAGAGAGAGAGAGAGAGAGAGAGAGAGAGAGAGAGAGAGAGAGAGAACTTTTTTTTGTAAGGAAAAACTATGCATAGAATGAAAGAGATAATGACAAATTTATAGTAAGAGAGTGCGAATAAGAAGAGACAAAAATAGAGGAAGATGAAGGGAAAGATGAAGAATGATACTAATGTAGAGGGTAGTGGGGAGATGAGAAGGTGAGGGAAAAAGAAAGGTTGGAGAAGAAGTTGAGAGATGAAAAGGTAAGGGAGGGAGAAAGGTTGGAGAGAGAGAGAGAGCCTAGCACTGCAGCACCTCTATCATGGCTAATGTTGTAAATGAATTATAAAACAACTCAGATTAAGATCAAGAAAAAACTTACTTATATTCATTTATTTAGTAAACAAGCTAAGTTTAAGTTCGAGTTTATGCTTGACTATGAACGAAACAAACTCAAACGTAATAATATGTTTGTGAACAAGTTCATGAGTATAAAAGTTGACTTGAGTGTGTGTGTATATGTGTATATATATATATATATATATATATATATATATATATATATATATATATATATATATATTAATATTAGAGTCTTATATATATTAATATTAGAATCTTATATATTAAATATAGATATGTAAAAAAATATAGTTAAACATAAATGAGATCAGATTGTATAAGTGAAAAAATTATATACTTATATATTATATTACTGTTATTTATTATTTGTAATTTATTGGTAATATAAACATATATTATAAATTGTAAATTATTTTTTATGATATGATGGTAAGAAATCTCATTTTTATAAATGAAAAATCATTCTACTAATTAACTCAAATAATAAAATTGCATTTAGAATTTAGCTATTTATTATTAGCATAGATTTGTGAAGTGGAAAAAAAATAGTTGTGATTTTTACTATATATAGGAGAACAATAAGTTAATCAAGTAACTTATAAACAAACTCAAACTTGTTCGACAAGAAAATGAACTAAGTTTGAATGTAAAATCTAGTTTGGTAATGAGCTCATGACTCATTTACAACACTAACCATGACATGAATTGAAACACAATTATTTGGCTTCTTAGCTATAGAGCTGAGTGAGTTGAAGGTAGCTTGAACCAAGTTATTCGCCTTGATGAGCTTTCTAGATCTCATGAACTTCTTCTAATGGAAGAGAAAAGTCTTGTGCAAATTTGAAGACAATTGCAAAAATTCAAAGGCCTTCAAGCTTCTTAAAATAAGGGATTTAATTTTTTTAGGAATGGACAATCTGCTTTTTAGTTTAGGGATAGGTGATTTGAAGGGAAAATCGGGGTTCAGGCCGTCAGTGTCCAAGTGGTTTTTCAAAGCCTTCTAGTAAACATTACACCAATCTTTTTAGTATTGAGGATATCATTACCTAAACTTGTCAAAATTCATCAGTGCCTGTCAATGAGGTGTGGTAAGGTCTGTTCTGGCGGTTGGTGGCTGGTGATTGAATAAACCTTGATACAAATTTTGATTTTTATGCTACTTTGCATTAAATTTTGTTATTTGTCAAAGGATCTAAAAACTTGTCAGTCAAACATTTTAAATTATCTTGTCATTGACAAAGGTGTGGTCACACAAGGAAACAATGTTGATTGACTAATGCAAAACTTTCACGATAAAACTGAGCTTTGCCTTATTTTTCACAATAGAAATCCAAAAGAGATCCATATTTAAGCATACATCGCGCACCGATAGTATTCCATTACCATAGGGCACCAAAGTGTCCCACATAGTAAATGGGTGCATTTGGACCTTGATCAACCCTCGATATAAAACTCTACAAAGTTAGTCACCTTCTAATCAATTTTTGTCAAAATCTAGGTTTAACAATATATCAATGGAGTTTACAGTTCTTATATCAGATCGAGGTGAATTGGTTTGTTTGCTTTCAACCTCAATGGTTCCAGCACAAATTTGGTAGAGTCTAGTACTCAAGTCACATGAAAACCATTTGAATAGTTTGGGATGTCAAAATGGGGCAGTGATCAGTTTAACAAAAATTGATTCACATTAAATCTTATCCATTAGCCCAAATACTAGGTGGATAACTATTTGTCAAACTTTCAATTATGTTCAACCATTCTGTCATTTCATTTATGGAAAAAGATGTAGATGCACCAACATCTACATATAACCAATAGTCTCTATCTACTATATTCCACAATTTTATAATGTCACTTCAATTCAAAGGAGTCAATAATCCTTAAAACTCAACTCTATTATAACACAATTGTATTGTTTTTAAAATTTGATAGGTCACAACTGTATAAAAGAAATGTATACTCATTCTCTTTAACTCAACACCATTACACAACTGTATCGAATAGAAATACCCATTCGATATGACTTTATTATTTTTACTTAGCAAAATAGGAAATGTCATTTTCACCATTATAAGGTACTCCCTTCGTCCCAATTTATTTGACATATTTGAAAAGTTAAACTTTTTAAGGGAATATCATTTATTATCTTGATTGCCTTATAAAAATGAATAAGTTTACAAAATTACCCTTAAATAAATTTATCAGCTTTTTTTTAAAAAGAGTTATTCTTGATGAGGCAACTAAAAAGGTGCCCCAATTAGATTGATTTTTTTAATATTTGTTAGTTTTCTTTTTAAATAGTTTTGAAAATAAAGTAGGGGTATAATAGGAACATTAGTAAATTAATGACTTTTATTTTTAGAAATAGAACAATATTTTCGGACATTCCAAAATAGAATAGAGGACAAACAAACTAGGACGAAGGGAGTATATTTCTCACGTTTGAACCAAAAAAATAATTTTCCCTGTCATTTTATATTCTCAAAAGAATTCTCATGATTGAAATTTACCAACTTCAATTGTGTGAGTCCCATAAAATATTTCTCAATCCATAAAATTTTTCAACACATATTTCTCTTTTTTACAAAATACCTCACTAGGAAGAAAATTTGAAAAGAAAATGTATCTAATGAATTCTCAATTTTCTTTTTTCATAGACTTGGAAAATTCTCAAAATATCAAAAACTAAAGAAATTGTTATAAACATTATAGCCATTATATCATGGCAATATAAAGTTTTCTTTTTTATAAGAAACTTTTTATTATAAGATCTCATAAAATTGCAACAAATCTTTCGAATAGTAAATTTTGTGGGGGTGTGTGTGTTTGTTTGTTTGTTTCTCAAATATATATTATTGATACCCATTTTTGCAAATTTCTATCCAGGAGCCCATGAGGAGAAAAGCCTAAGAAAGCCCTAAGAGATGGGTTAAAGTATGAGCAAAGAGATAATAATCGGGTCGTATTCTAAAAGCCCAAAGAGAAGAGAATGCATAAATAAGGTCCAAGTGATGAGCTAAAAAAGAAGAGTATTTTGAGAATGAAATGGAGCCAAATAAGTGAGGCCCAACAAAATTAAAGGAAGAGAAAATAAGATAGTAAAAGGGCCAACACCCCCGATCCAATGAAGTGAATAAATGAAGAGAAAAGAAAGTAAAATGGTCAGCAGGCCCAACCCAATGTAGTGAATAAATGAAGAAAGAGAAGGAAAAAAAAAAAAAGCAAAATGGGTTAACAAGCCCAACCCAATATATGGCCAAAAAGCCCATAATGCCCTTGTATAAGGGGATAAGGATGAATTTTGATTATACAGAAGTAAAACAAAGTGAAATCGTGCAGAGCAACAACAGCAAGAAACACATAAAGAAGAAACAAGACAAAGCCACAGCAATAAGAAACACATGAAGAAGAAACAAGACAAAATCATAGTGGCAGGAAATGCATGAAGGAGAAATAAGACAAAATCAAAGGCAGCATAAACGCATGAAGAAGAAGAAGCCAAATAACAACAAATGGAGCAGCTAGAGCCTTATCGACCTGCAACCCAGCCAATGCAAGGGAGCCAGAGCTCACAGCTAAAGAGGAACAGAAGGTGTGGTTTGGTGGAGGGGGGAAAAACTTAGATTTGGTATCCTGCCAAGACCCCTTTTGGCAAATGCTTTGCTAGGAAAGCATTCTTACCAATGGATAGGAAATTGTAGGAACCCTCTGATGCATGTTAGGGAGTGAGGACAAGAGAGATTAATGAGGGTTTGTCGTTAAGAGAAAAAGAGAAATAGTGGTATTGTGGCTGGATTGGCATTTGCCCAAAAATGGAAAGAAATTCATCGCTAAGCAAGTAGTGGGACTAAACCCACTACCAGCGGCCAGAAGATAGTAAGAGTGAACCCACCTATAATATATATGGCTAGAACATGCTAAGTGCCTACAGCAAACAAAAATGGTTAGTGGATAGCAAGGGCAAAAAAGAGAAATCGCCTAAGATTGATATTGGGTATAAAAGGAACAGTACCCATGAACATAGGAAGAACACACAAGGATCATGAGAAGAGGGACGGCAAGAACAGAAAGAGCCCAGTAACCTAGGAAGTTAGAAACAGTGAGTTGAAAGTGAAAGAAGAGAGAAAGAAGGTAAAAAAGTGAAACGTAAGAGAGAATAGGGAGTTGAGAAAGTAAAGTATACACGACAGACTTAACATGCATCACTAGGCAACCTTTTTCCTCACTCATACAAAATCATACTCTCTATCATGTCAATAAATAGGATAGTTATTCTAACCCATTCTCCAAACTACATGACTTTATGGCCTTGTAGGTAATAAGGTTAAGTAAGTTGGAGCTTGGGCTCTTTTTAGTATTATCCTGCAAAGAATACTTTTGCCTCTTGTCATTATGTTTGTTGTTATTATTATTATTTATTTCTGCTGCTAACATTCTCAGACTAACAGTTATTCTGCTATTACTATATACATATACGTATATGTCTCCTTTTGTTTGGAGTATTTGGTCTTATGCACAAACTGGTTCATAGGGAAACTACAAAAAGAGTCAGGCCCAACTTCCCTATTCTTGTAGAAAGCCTTACCCAATAGCACAAAAAAACACCCATATATATATAAGCATTTTTTTTCTTTTTTCTTTTTATAATAAAAGGCATTTCTCAATCTCATATCTCACTAAATTACAAAACCATATATTTTAATTAACTCACCAAGATCGATGTGAGTTGCCTTTGAAATTATACTTAAGACCAGTATCTTGAGAATCTTATTAATAAGAAATTATCTTTTATGTTCAGATAATAAAACATATTACTGTGTAACAATGAACTTTATCACATAACGAAACATGAGATCTCAATTCATAAAAAACTCTTAAAACACAAATTATAATTTTAGGAATGAAAAGGACTAATCTCTATTATTTGTATGACTTCAACATGGACAAACAAATCGGAAATTAATAACAACTGGATTGTTTTTACCTCAGATTAGACATAGAATATATTCAAACACATCTCAAGTAGTGCAACATGTTCAATACTGCACCACCCCCAAGATACATTAGTGTAAGCTCCATGGATCTACACTACACTACACTACATTCTATATAGCAAAAGCTCCACTAAAGAAACGCCCTTCACAAAATAACAATTACAAATTGTCCTTTCTATTTTTAATACGTGTGTTCAGTGTTTTACTATCTTGGTAATTCTCATATATCCCTTTCTTTTTGTTCATCTAAAGAGACATTCTATATAATCTTTTCAAGAATGGCAAAGCCTTTCTATATAGAATTATCATTTAGTATTAGAGCATTCTTATCAAACCTTTCAAATACTAAAAATCTTATTTTTTTAGCATTTTTAACCCAAAAGCTTGCTCCATCAAACCTCTCAAATTGTATAATTTTTGCAATTGGTGAACAGTGTCATCTCATATTTAAGACCGCACTGTTCGCCAATGGTAAAACTTTAATTATTTTTTTATTCAGTGGAGCCCACTATCTTTTCTTCTTTGTCTTCACCATTTCTTCTCATTCTGTTTCTTCCTATTTCACCATTTCTCTGCTCTCTCTTCTCTGATCTCTTTTCTCTCTCCGTGGTTCATGGTATGTCGTGCTCGTCGCCGATTTCTGCTCGTCGCCGATCTCTGCACTTCGCCGGTCTCTGCTCATCGCCGGTCTCTCTACTCTCAGTCACTCGAACTCTCTGCTCTCAGTCACTCGATCTCAACTCTTTGCCCGCAACGTCGCCAGGTCGCCAGTGCCTCTGATTCGCCCTCCCACTCGCCCTCACCGGTTCAGATCTATTTTTATGATTTCTCCCTCATGTTCCGATTTGCAGGTTGTGGGTTCCGATTCGCCCTCACCGGTGGAGGTTTTTTTTTTTTTCTGATGTGGTTGATGGTGGTGAGTGGATGTGGTGGTTGTGACTTGCAAGTTGTGGGTTCCGATTCACCCTCACCGGTGGAGGGTTTTTTTTTTTTTTTTTTTTTCTGCTGTGGTTGGTGGTGGTGAGTGGATGTGGTGGTTGTTGGTGGATGTGGATGTGGATGTGGAGGTTTCTTTCTGCTGTGATTTTCTTTTTCTTTTTTTGTTTGTGGTGGTTGTGGTGGATTTTTGGTGAGTGGTTGGTAGTGTGGTGTCGGCGGTGCTATGAGAAAGAGAGAGACAAAGGTGAGAGAGGAAAAATAAAAATTATTAAAAAAATAATAAAGAAACAATATTTAAATGAAATTATAAAAAAATAATAGAATTTTTTGATATAGATTGTATTGTAAAGTAGTGTGTTATATGTTATAAATATAGGTTTTGAGAGGGTAAATGCTAAATTTTTTAAAATGCTTGATAAGAATGCTCTTAGGTGTGCCAAATGCTAAATTTTTAGCATTTGCTACATCAAACACTTAAAAGCCATACCTCATTAGAGCACTCTCATCAAGCATGTTAAATGTGTCAAATGTCAAATATTTGACATTTGGCACACCAAAACACCAAAAACAGAGCATCATGAGGTGTGTTAAATGTTCCAAATCTTTGAAACATGCTGCAATGAGCTTCTATGTTTGAGACAGTACGGACATATATGCTAAAAATTTTTATTATTATTTAACTTCATCTCTCTCTCCTCCATACTCTCTTTCTCTCTTCTCTGTCTTCTTTATCTCTCTGGCCTGTGTTCTTTTTGTCTCTCTCAACGCACCTCCATAGCAACAACAATCAAAGACCCACCTTCAACAACACCTCCGCCAATCACCACCAATTACAACAAATAAAATCACCGGCTAAATCCACCAAGCACCATCTTTAACCAGAAAATCTACCAAACCCAATCACAGGCGAAACCCACTGATCACAACATACCCAATCACCAGCCAAACCCATCGATCTCAGCAAACCCAATCACCGGAAAACCTCACCAATCACATTAAACAAAATCAGCAGCCAAACCCACAAAGCCGAACCCATCACCGGCCAAACCCATAAAGCCAAACCCATCACCTCTTTCTTCTCTTAATGAGATCGACCCTTGCCTCTTTCTTCAGATGTGTTTTAAGTTTTTTTTTTCCTCCCATGGTGGTCATCGGAGAGTTTTATACATATTGTGATTTGTGATTGGTTGTTGGTGGAAGTGGGTAGTGGGTTTGAGGTGATGGTGGTGATCGGGTTTTGATTATTTGGTGGTGGTGACTGGTGAGTTTCAAAGAGAGAGATTAGTGAATCTCGCCGCCTGAAGCCGATCTCGCCGGTCTCGCCGCCGACGTGTCCTCTCTCCACCTCGCCGATCTCCCTTTCTCTCTCTTTCTCTTGGTGCTTGGGCAATGTTTATAATTGTGGTTGGTTGATTGATTTTGGTTGTTGGTTGGTTGATTTTTTATGGTGGTGATGGGTTTGTAACCATGGTGGGATGTGTGGGTGGGTTTGTATCAGAGGTGAGCTTAGGTGAGGATGGCAGTGATGGGAGAATACGTTTATGACTGGTTTCTTTTTTTTAATGTTATTTTAATATTTGTATACATTATTTTAATCTTTAGGATGAAAGAATAGAAGATGTGATAAATGGTGAATTGTAAAATGGTGTGTTAAAATGATAAAGTAGGTTTTTGATATGTTAAATTGGCATTTTTTATAAGATAGCTGATGAGAATGCTCTTAGATGTGTCAAATACCAAACTAATTTAGCATTTGTTATGGTACAATTATAACAATAGCACTGTATGGCAAAGTGTGCTATTAATTTTTTGGCTATTTTTTATTTATACTTTTCTCTCTTTTTTGCCAGTTCTCTACAGTTAGGCCGGTTGGCATTACTCAAATTCTCTCTCTCTCTCTCTCTCTCATATGAGAGTTGGGACTTGGAAACCAAAAAAAAAAAGTAAAAAAAGAATTTAAAAAAATAAGAAAAATAGTGTAAAATGTATTGTAAAGTAGTGTGCTAAAATAGATAAAGTAAAATTTTAAATTTGTCAAAATAGCAATCACAAAATTATGGAAAATAAATCATGCCATAACAAAAACATTATAATTGGGCTATTTCATTTTCATGACAAGGTTTATACTTTATAACAACATTATAATTTTTATATATTTTTATCAAAATACACCAACACAAAATTTAAGGGGGGGAATTTTCGGTCAGAAAAAGTTTTGAATTGCTTACATGAAAGAGCTGGCAATGACGATGTTAGATATATCCGGAAAATGACAACTGTCGTTTGAAACGTAAGGAAGATCCACATCATTCTAGTGGCAGATTTTGAATAACTATAAAAAATAGTCGTGCTTGATTGGTACAATGTTCAAGCTATTCATTATCACAAGTATTAAGTTCACGTTATTAATTCAACACAAGAAAATGATGGTGCTGGTAGAACTGCAATGTATTGGATTCTAATCCTCCTATAACCATGTTTCAAATTTGCAGAGAGATCAACTGGTCCACTATTAGGCTGTTGATAATTAAACAATCGGTAAAGCCATGTACAGAATCTACTGACATATATGGTCAAATTACTAGGTTATTCGCTTAAAATTTCTTTTCATAGATTTCAAAAGAATGCACATTTTCAAAAATATCAGAGCATAATCAATCATCAAAACTATAATTCATTTCAATAATTCAAAAAAGCAATTAAAAAAAAAGTTTTAAAAATGCACAGCATAGATATACAAGGTAGAGCATACTTCAGCAAATTAGGGTGAACCAGATCAATTATTCGGCTATTCATGTTAATAAAGCACATATACTTAAATAAATAAGCTGAAACAAATTAGTTAATAGGTTATTTAAAACAATAAGGTTGGACTAATCTCAGCTTGAAACAAGTTCTGAGTACCCTATTTAGATATCCTTTATATGGATTTAGCATGGCTGAGTTTCCGTATTAGCCTCATTCATAACTACTGTGCATTGACATTGATTCAAGACCCATGTTTTTATGAAAGGGCAACATTTACAACTTCCAAGTTTACTCTTCACCTTACCACTAAATCTTTTATGAAAGGGCAACATTCCAAGTTTACTCTTCACCGTACCACTATATCTATGTTACCTCTCAAGAGTTTCTTTAGCATGTTTCTCAAAAGCCAAAACAAAACATAAGCACAACCCTACACAGCAAGTTTACAAAAAGAATGTGATATGATTCCAAAAGCACGTAGAAATCAGGTGCTCATATGATACCACCATACCATCCACATCTTTTCTATACTTCATCAACTACTCAAGCACTTAACCAGAACCAGAAAGTAATGTGCACCTAATTCATATTTCCTCCATACCGAATATAATCTCTTTAGTAAAACTAAATGAGCATTAAACAGCAAATGGAATGTTCAATGCAAATGATATTCAAACGCATGCTGAGAATAAAGCTAATGCATCTGTATTACACTGCCAATTGGAAATCAATCCTTAAGAGACACAACTCCAAAGTCCCAAAGGCAATCTGTGAAAGCAACACCCATCGACATAATCAAGCTATGTCAAAGTTAAAAGTTAACTATATCACTAGTAGCTTACTACCACACGTCTTTACAAAGGAGTTGTCAACTGTTGACGTGCACACACACACCAACTTCACATTAGCTTGACAAGTTATAGAAAATAAACAATTTTACACTACACAAACTAACCCAAAATTACATTCTTTGTGTTCTGATGTGCATCATGTGTATTAAGTATTAACATGGCCACAAAGGTATCTTACTCTCTCACCTGTGATTTCCAAGTCCAACATAACCACCACCAACTCAAAACTAAATGCTACACTAGGTGGAGCACCAAGATGGCTTAACCTAGCTGAAAAACATAATATGTCTGTCCACACAAACACAAATCCAACATCATAAATCATCAGAAGAAGGCATTGACACTTGGCACTGTGAGAGCCTTTCTTCAGCAAGCTCAAGCTCTATTTTTTCCATACACAAATGATAATTCAGTTTCTCAATAACTCAACTTGGCAAAGTGAACAAATCGAGAATCTAAAATTCCAAACAACTACACTAAAAAGGTATAAACACAAGTAAAGTCAAAGATAAAAGTCGAACGATGAAGATCAACAATGCATGAAAATGGTGAAAGGAACCAACGAAACAGAAAAGAACAATTAACACTATAACCCCATTCAAGATAATGCTTTTAATTCAACAATTAAGCAACAATGCAGTACAAAACAAGTCAACACAAAGCATTCCCATGCCATTATTACATTCGGATTGAGTCAGTATCAACACGCAATCCGCAATCAAAACTTTCCACATGCAATTATAGTAAAAGAAAGACTATATTACCAAACTGATACACTATATAGTAGCAATATGATTCAAAAGAAGTCAACACAGTCTTCCCATGCTAGCATTACATTCGGAACGAGTCAGTATCAACACGCAATAATGCAATCTGCAATCAAAACCTTTATACTTGCAATTATAGTAAAATTAAGACAGCATTACCAAACTAATACACTATATGAGTCAAAACAAGTCAACACAAAGTCTTCCCCTTCTAGCATTACATTCGGATTGAGTCAGAATCAACACGCGATAACGCAATTTGCAATCAAAAGCCTTTCTACTTGCAATTATAGTAAAATTCAATCAAAATTACCAAACTAATAGACCATTTATCAAACACAAGCAAGTTGTCCCAAATTCTAATTGAGAATTAATTGTAAAATCAGGGCATAAATAAGAACCACAGAAACTCAAAATAATCAATGGATCTGCGATTATAGATCTAGAATTGGAAAATTTTGGATAAATTTATTATTGATCTCAGTTCTATCTAACAAAATTTTTTTTCCTTGTTTTTTTTTTCACATAATTGAACAAAGTACAAACAACTACATATAGAACCCTCTCTACAACATGAAAAATCTTTGACTAAGAATCGAAGTAATCCATTTCAGTGAGCGAGGAGAATGTCATTACTGAACGAATCGATGACCGAATCGGGCGAGTCCTGGACCGAGTTAGGGATCGGGTTGAGGAAAAGCACAGACTTAGCCGCCACGAGCTTCTTCCTCTGGGGGCAGCGCGGGCCGTAGATCCTGCCGGAGAAGCAGGGGATACCGTCGGTGAAGGCGGCGGTGACCGGAGTTTGTTGAGCGGCGGCGTTGGAGGACGGTGGAGATGACGGCGGGGTGGTGCGGTGGAGAGAGATCGAGGAGGAGGAGGAGAGGAGGTAGAGCGAGTTGACTCGGTGAGTCCGGTGGGCGCTGATTCGGGAGTCGCGGATTTGGGCAAGGGCGCCGGGTTTAAGGTACTTGTGGAAAGGCTCGGATCTGGTTGGTGAGGAAGAGGAGAAGGGTTTGGTAGATGCTCTGATTCTACGGTTCATGGTGAATGAAGAGAGAGTGTGAGAGAGATTAGGGTTTGAGAGGGAGAGAGTGAGTGGGGCATTGAGGAAATGGTGTGGTGAAGGGGTTTTTATTTTAAAGTGAAGAAGGGGGGAGAGGCGGGAAAGAAATGGAGGGAGGGATAGAGGAACGTGGGGTTTTGAAAGGGAGAGAGAGAGTGGCGCGGAAGGAGAAAATATATTAGAGGAACGTCAATTATGAGATTTTTTCCCCCCCCTCGTACCCTACTTTT
The DNA here is from genome assembly GCF_040712315.1 of Castanea sativa. Taxonomy (NCBI): domain Eukaryota; kingdom Viridiplantae; phylum Streptophyta; class Magnoliopsida; order Fagales; family Fagaceae; genus Castanea; species Castanea sativa. The sequence goes on from NC_134018.1 coordinate 32,300,651, forward strand.
CTTTACCTTCTGACGCGTGCCCTTTGCGGTCCTTCTTCACACTTGTTTTTTTCTTTTTTTCAGGATACCCTCCAAAAATAAAAATAAAAAAACCAATAGGAGATTTTTTTTTTTTTTTCCAAATTTTAACTTTTATTTGGGTTAATGTCAAGCGGTAATTAGAGATGGCAATATTCGAAACGACTCGAATTTTTGTGAGTTACTATAAAAAAAGGGGCCAACACACTTTAAAATGATTAATAAAAGCGTTATTCTGTGTTGATATTGTTAACTTGCAATCAATTTGATTAATATAAATAAGTGTCATTTTTCTTTAAAATAAAATTGAATTATAAATATTATTAAGTAATTAAAATGGTTTTAATGATTATATTGATAAATTTATCGTTAAAATTTTGAAGTCCCTTGCCCTTTTACTAAAAAAAAAAAACCTCTCTTTTTTACTTTATTTTTCTTAGATCGTATATTAAAACTTAAAACGGGTGAATGGGTCATACCATCTTAACCAACTTAATTAAAAATAGTTACTTGTCTTGAATCTAACGAGTTTCTCTCGCCATTTAGGGTTTCTCTGCTAGGGTTTATCTCTTGCTAAGGCAGTCCTGTGAGGTGTGTAGAATTTCCGTCCCTACTCCTCTGCAGGTCTTCAATTACCCTTCAGTATTCTTGATTGATAGGACGGACATGGATTGTTGTATCCCTTGGTTTCTTTTTTCTGTTGGTTGTCTCATGTTTTTCTCGAAGTAGTGTCTTCTGGTCTGGTCCATAGGTATGGCTCACATTGACGATCTCTGGGCTCACTTCTCTATCACGGAGGAAGAAGAATAAGACGCTAATGTTCCCAAACAAGTCGAGCCTTGCCTATACCATTTAGTGGCAAAGTTTTTTACAAAACTCATCGTGAATGCAAAGGCTGTTGCTCGCACTTTCAAACCACTTTGGAAACTGTGTGGGGAACTAAAAGTCTGGGACATTGGGGGGAATTTATTGTTGTTCGAGTTTGATGATGCTATGAATTTAGAAAGAGTTTTGGAATTTGAACCTTGGACTTATGATAAAAGTTTGGTGGTTTTCCAACGCGCTGTCAATGTCGAATTTGTTCCGATATTGGCTTTCAATTCAATCTGCTTTTGGGTGAAACTTCATAACATCCCTGCACTAGTTTAACACCGAAAACCGGTGAGGCGGTGGGAAATTCAATTGGCACCATTGTCCAAGTGGCTGAACCCGAAGATGATGGAGTTGGAAGGGATGTTTTATGAATTAGGGTGGCTATGGACATTACCAAAGCGCTCCCAAGATGTTGTAAGTTGTGGGCTAAGGGCGAGCACATTGGATGGGCGCTACTCAAATATGAGCGTCTTCCTAATTTCTGTTATTGGTGTGGAAGGGTGGATCATGTGGAAAATGATTGTGAGGTCTGGTTGAAAGGAAAGGGATCCTTCAAAAAGTAAAACCAACAATACGGTGAGTGGTTACGTGCAAAACCGTTACGGCAAAATAGGAAGTCAGTGGTTGTGGTGTTAGGAAGCAAACGGGGTCTACCTGCTTGGAAAAAAGGACAAGCAAAACCACAAAAAAAGAGCTAGTACTTGCACAGCACTCAGCACTTGCAACTAGCAAAGTGTTTGAAGAAGAAACAAGGTATGTTGTTAAGGAAGTTGGTGAGCCATGATGGAAGACGGCGACAGCCATGGAATTGTACAAACAGGGATGGATACCTCAATGAATGAGGTTATTATAGGCACTAGTCAGATAGTGGAAAGGACGTCAATGGATACAGAAATGTTGGAAAGGGATCTCTTTAGTCCACCTAATGATAGTAAGTGCTTAATTCAACTTGAGAATGACACCCAGGTACTTGGACAGCTTCCTAGTTTCAGTTTTAATGCAATTAAACCATGCTTGAATGATATTTCAAATAATGTACATGCTAATTTAGCCATGAGTGGGAGTCTAAAGACCTGGAAAAAATTAGCACGGGGTGAAGAAATTAACAGTCTTTGCCTTAGCTCAGGTTCCTAGGGAAGTCGGCGGCCTGAGTTGATTGATTCTGAAACTACTAGGCTGAAACGAAGGTGTGTGTCAGCAATAGGATACGATGACAAGGAGAATCTTTAGGTGGTGGCTAGTACCTAGCACCTAGCACCACCGACCCCAATGAATTGCTTAAGTGTTGGGGTTTATGCCCTAAAATCCAATTTATTGGCATGTCATAAATAATTAAATTGTTTAATTACATGAGACTATTTACAAATGAACTAATGAGATATTATCTTAGCCCATGAGATGCATAGTATATGATTTATGTGAAAAGTGACAGAAGATATAAATCACAAGTTCTTTATAAATTCAAAATTTTAGTTTGTAGTCGGTGATAAAATTGGGCATTTCATTTGCGAAGACTATAACGTATCAACTAAGATGATTTGTCTTGATCATGGAAATGGAGATTTCTAGTTGGTATGTTGATATGTTTTAAAAGTTAAAACATATTGAACTGGACCGCTGTGAGATTTATTATTCTCCTAACGACTATCAAATGAATAATAAATCTTACGACTTCTATTTACATGAACTCTTAATCCTGAGAGAATTATGGACTTGATCATGAGGTGTAGGTTGCTTTGATATATCAGGAATGAGATCCACAAGTTATGATCAAAACCTCAGTATGTTGGGCAGCCACATTTAGTGTTAATGGAACATATATTCTCAAGATGGAATTTATAATCTCTTAACGGATATGCAAAATATTTCCTTGAAATAAGTTTAATGGGTTAGGTTATTCAAAAAGTTGGGCCCAACCACTTTAATAAGGAGTTACTAAAGTATATATTTATGGAATTGGATTTCATAAATATATAATGAATAACTTAAAGGATTAAACCGGGTACTTAAGGATTAAAATGTAGTAATCTTCAAAATGACAGTCTATATTCATGACTTTGTATTATTACGAATATTTTAATAAAAAGGTTGCATGTACAATAAAGTCTTGGGATATAATTTATAGATAAGGCCTAAAGTGCAACTATATTTATATAGTGGTATTAAATATAGTTAATGATAACTTTGGACATGTAAAGAGTTAACAAAAAAGTCTAAGGCCTATTAGAGGTAGTGTCTTATTGGTCCCACTCCAAACCACACACAAGAGACCAACTGGAATGGCCCAAAAGGCTAGCCCAATTAAATAATCAGTTATATATAAGGAGAAAAACATACATAATTTCATAAGGAATTTTCATAAGTCCTTTTGATAAGTGTTTTTATACAAGGTATGAAATGGTTTGTATGTGAGTATTGGACACTCTCCTATTCTCTCATTGGAAACTGATTAAGAGACCACACATCTTGGGTATTAAGTGGAATTGGAGTGAAGATTAAAAGTGTTCTCAAGTGCTTCTGATCTTCGATTTTTGAATTTCACTGCACCAAGGTACGCTTTCTTGTTCTCTAATTCTGAAACTTACATAGTACATGTTATCAATTGCGAATGAAGTAGATCTGTTAATTTTTCCACTACGCATGTTTTATATAAGATACAAACACGTATTTTCATGTGTTTTTCCAACATTAAACTGGAACTATCATGTGCTTGGGAAAACCCACAGACAAAAGGCGACTTGTTGCCTTCATTGGCAAAATAGATCCCAGACTGATTTTCTTGATGGAAACTAAAATTGACAAAGATGGTATTGCTCGTATATGTCGTAAGATGCAAAATTTTAATTTTTTGTGGCACCTCGGCTTACTGGGGTGGTGGCCTAGCTTTTTTATGGAAGAATGACATGAATGTAACTGTTTGTAACTCCTTTGATCGTTGTATTGATGCTGTTGTTGACCATGAAATGAATGACGCCTGGCGGTTTACGGGTTTCTACGGAGATCCTGATACCGCCAGTCAGGAAAATTCTTGGTCTTTACTTAGATCTTTGATCTTGCTTTATGTTGTGTTTGATTCCCAAAGTGCTTTCTTATCAAGGAGACTTATAACTGATAATGTTTTGGTAGCATTTGAAACACTGCATTATCTAAAACAGAAAACCCAGGGCAAACTGGGATTCATGGCATTAAAACTGGATATGAGCAAAGCTTATGACAAAGTTGAATGAGAGTTTTTGAGGAGAGCTATGCTACACTTGGGTTTTACTGATAGATTTGTTAGCATGATCATGTCTCTATGAGGTCTAAAAGAAATTCCTCTTGCTTATTGAGAACACCGATGGTTTTGTTCCTGCAACAACCATCTTTGCAAGGCGTGGGTTCATCCGGGCCACTAGAGGTACTGGTTCTAGAGGAATCAGAAGATGACCTGTATATTTGCCTAAGCTCACTATCACTAGCACTGCTGAATGACTCGTTGTCTGAGCGGTCAAGTTCTAGTAACTTGAAGATCTCATTTTTGCTGGGTTGGTCACTAATGAGGGTATTGATAAGGGATTTGGCCTTAGCTCTACATTCACTTTTGAAATGACCTTTCTTTCCACAGTTGTAGCATTTGCCAGATGCTTGTGGAATGGGTTCCTTGGATTTTCCTTTCTTATAGAAATCATCAGTCTTGTACTTCTGCTTTCTATAGTACTTGGTTGCTCTCTTCCTATAGGATTTCTCAAAGGATTCCTTTCCTTTGTGCTTGGATTTCCTCTTGGAAGGTTTGACTGAGGGTAAGCCATATTGTGTACAGAAATGTCCTATTTCGTACTTGGCTTTGTTCTTGTTGATATGGCTTTGGATTTTGAGATCTCTGTACAACTTCATTCCTTCACTTCGAATGGTGCTAGAGATATCTCCATAGGCTAGGTTATCATAATCTATGACACCTGAGGGGTTGCAAAGGGTTTCCTTGACCTTCTGGCTGAAAATGGTTGGTAAACCATTAATAAATTTCTCTTTCCAAAATGGAGAATTACAATCTCTTCTGTGCATGACCCTAGTGGTAAAAACATCTTCATACCACTTGTAATCTCCTAGGGTTTTACACCTAAGGTTACTCAGCTGCTCATAAATCCTAGCTGTGATATTGCTGGGTTTACCTATGAAGTGTTTCATGATTGTATAGATCAGGGTATTGACTCCATCAGGAATTCCTTGTTCAATTTCATTGATGATGGGGTTTCCTTCCTCATCTTTCTGGATGGCATACTTGATGTCTTCTTTAGACACTTCAATAAGGCAATTGTTCCACCATTGCTAGAGTTTACCTGTGAATCCTAATGCCATCATTTCAATGACTTCTCTATGGGGACGGCCTTCGTCCAGGTAGTTGTTGGCTACCATAGTCATATGCTGGATTTGGTTTAGGATTTCCTGTTCTGATAAACCATCTATGTTCCATTCATAGAGTCTACCAGAGGATACTGAGAATTGGCTACTAACATTCTGTTCCTCATACCGGAGGTCAGGGGGTGATGGTCTAGGGTACCAATTCTTGGTTGAACTGGTTGGATCGGGATGGTAAAGCCGTTTTACCTCTAAATCCTGAAACTGGTTTTCTAGTTGTTCTAACTCTTGGTCAGAGGTTTGGCTAGAACTGCTAGAGGCTGTTTGGATGTTTAGAACGTTAACTGATGAGGGTTCCTTCTTCACAAGATCTTCTAGCTTCTGGGCAACTATCTCTAAGGCTGTCTTATCCTTAGGATAACTGAGGCTAGTGTGTCTAGTTATGGGTAACTTGACTAGAGGCTTTTCAAGAGCTTGGATCGGTTTACTAGAGCTTCCTGGCTGGAGGATGACTTTGTTTTCGATTCTATCTTCTATCCTGTCAAGCTGTTTTCCTATGACATTTAGACACTGGTTGGTATAGTTGTTTTGCTCAATAACCTTGTCAACTGGTTGATGCCTATCAGTGGTGGCTTTGAAGGGAGAGGCAATTATCTCTGTCTTGCGATGGTTGAAGGTTATGGCTTCTAGGGGTGGATGGCTGGACCTTACAACATCCTTGGTTGCATTGGGTCCTTCTATGGTCCAGGCTTTGGTGAGGACACAAAACTGCTTGTGCTGGCCAAAATACCTTTCAAAGTATATGAAAAAGGGGACATTACGGGATATTTCCCTCATGAATGCCGTCCATGCTTCAAATACTTTTTCTTTTTGATCTTTGGTATAATTGGCTTTGTAAGCTTCTCGTTTAGTCCTGTTTTCCTCAGAACTAAATTCCTTGCCTAACTCTTCTAGGTCAGGAACGAATTCTCTGTTTAACACCAAGATATTCAGAGATTCTTCTTGCTGATCTGGAGGCTGTTCCATATCAGTTCCAGATGGGCATGGGGGGGATTGCTCACGATCATCATCCTCGTTGACAATCGAATCCTGTTTGGCTGTGTAGCAAGGTGTGGTGAGTTGGGAATTGGTTCTAACTCCCTGAAGCTGAACACCTAAATCTCTTCTAGACCTTGGGAATGGTGATCCTAGAGGTCTGGTTGAGCTACACTGGGATGCAGTTCTATCTCTAAGGTGGATAGGTGACTGCCTATGGGGCTGATGTAGATCGGTTGGAGATCTAAACCGGGATATGTCCAGAGGTTGTCTACACTCATAGTTTAGAGGAGTGCTAAGCCTAGATCTGTCGAAACTTAACTTAACCATGCCATCGGCTAGTTGTTGGACAAATTCTAGATCTGGATTCTAGGCTGGGTTTTGGATCTGTAGAGTATGGTTCTCATTCTCTAAAGTCCAATTGGCTGGAAAAGTGACTTCTGACCATTTGAGGGTTCTTGGAACCTCGATTTTGGCACTAGGGTCAGTGGTCTGGATGAGGGTTGTCTCACCTTTCTTTCTCCTATCAAGTGCTCCAACATTCATGTTCGTTTTTATGCACTTGTAGTATACTCTGTATATCAAGGCGATCTGACTGGTTCCCTGTGTCATGAGGGTTTCATGGGTCTTGATATTGAGTGTGAGGGCTTTGATAATTGTGCTATCATGGATATGGATAGTAAAATCTGGGAAACAGTTAAAATGGATGGGTCCGTCGCTAAGGCTAGTTTCTATGGTTCCTAGGAGGCTGTCGTCGAATCTGATGTGACGAGCATCTCTAAGGGCCATGAGGATTAAGCTGTTCAAACCTCTTCTGGTGAGTGGTTTCACTCCAATTTGGACTAATCCTATGTGTAGGAAGTTATGTCATTTGTCTTTATGCTTCTGGATAGCTGAAGGAAATAACAAGTAGCACGTTTCGTACTCCTTGTTTATTCCATAGACTTGTTCTATGGTCTTAACATGGTAGTCTGTTTTGAACGCTCTGCTCAAAGACCATGAAGACTTATAGAATTGGCTGGTGGCTACTTTTGGGATATTCCAATCTCCTATGTCTAGATCTAGATCGGATAGCTCATAAGACTCCGAATTAAGTACTCCTATGTCTGCTAGGATATCTGGAATGGATGTAGGTTGGGAACATCTACTGCTGGTAGAAGAGTAACTTCTAAACAACCTATTCATGATTCTGGGGTTACAAGTTTAGACCAACGATTACAACCTCGTCACCTTTATCCTCAAACTTCTGGATCTAACCTTTAAATCTGAAGCATAAGTATACAACTATGGGATAGACACCTGATCTGTGAACTCCTTCCTGCCGGACTCTCCTCCAATAATGGGGACCACCCTAACACGCCTTCTCTCGGCTTCAACGGGCTGACCAAACCAAACCTAGGAAGATTTTCGGCCTCTTTAAAGAATAGAGCACACCACAGACTTTGGTAACAAATCTCACAGGTATATAAATCTGCAACAAATTATAGGGCTAAACACAAAAATAGGAAGAATCGGGATAACAGGGAAGCAAAGGTTAATTTGAACAAATAATCACAGAATAACAAATAGAATGGTTAGAAGGAGGCTCAGCCTACCATTTGCAGATGTAATAGAAGATGATGAAATAATAGCAGACGAAGAAATAAATAAATGGGAATGGAAGAGTTATCATGAAATAGATGTAAAACAAAATATGAGGTATGGGAGATATATCCATAAAATAATTCAAAATAATTATAATGCCAAAATAATCTGGATAACTATGGCGGCAGTGCCGACCAACTTGATTGAATGATAAACAGTAACTTACAACTCCGACCGGGCCAAACTTGGCTCTGATACCAAAAGTTAACATATATATATATATATATATATATATATATATATATATATATATATATATATATATTCACGTGTTTTCATTTCCTCCTAACAATGTTCACACGTGTTCACGCTACCAGCTACTTTTATTCACGTGTTCACTGTAGGTTAGATTATTTATTGTAGTAGTTGTTGTTTATTATGGTGGATATATTATTTTATTGTAATATATATATTATTTTATTATGATAAAAGCTAAAATAAAACTACTAATGTTGAGTGTTTTGTAAAGTAAGAATGTAAAATAGATAAAATAGCTTTTGTGAAGCCATACTGCTAAATTTATGGCTTCACCAATGTGGATGCTCATAAAAAACTTGAATAATAATTTGAATAATGCTATATACACAATAATTTTCACAATACTTTTTAATTAATAAGTTTTTATTGGTTCACATCTCATCCACTACTTTTTTTTTTTTTACTTATTAATCATTTTTTCATAATAACCTACACATATTACCTACCAATAATGACTTACCATCATTAGTCTTGATTTTCTTTTTTAGTGTTTTTAAACTTATTGTAATAATTTTGCATATAAAAAAAATAGATAAAAAACAAATTAATATCATTTAATTAATATTTAAATTTAAAAAAATGCTCACTTAACATTTTTGCCTTAGATTGCAAAACGATTGAGCCAGCCCTACTATTTTTTTTTATACAAGATAAAAATTTTACTCTAACCTAATTTAAATGTATATGTGTGTAAAATTCCCTTCTGGAGACTTGAACCCCGGTCTTTACCCCTAGGGATGGCAATTTATGCCTGACCTGTGAATACCCGACCCGGTCTGACCCTAATGGGTCGGGTTTTACCCAATCTGATGAATAGGGTCGGGTTTGGGTTTTTTTTAAAAAAAAATCCAAAGTGGGTTAGGTCGGGTCCGGGTTTTGGCAAACACCCGGTCCGAACCCAGACCCGACCCAATTAGCATAAATATAAAATTACAAAAAAACCTACCTATATATATCACAACCCTAACCTAAAACTCCTTTCTCTCTCAACTCAACCGCCTCCCTCACCTCACCCTCACTGACTCTCACTCTCACTTGCATCTCATCCGGCCCTCACAGACCCTCACTCTCACTCAGACACTCACATCTCATCCTCACCCTCACTCTCATTCACTCACCGACCCACCCTCGCCCTCATGGAGGAGCACAGATCTCGTGGTGGTTGCCGTTTTTGTCACAGAGGAGCACGAGATTGTTAGATTGGAGAGAGATGTGATGATCAGAGGAGCTCTTAGTCGTGTTAAGGTCAGGCGAAGCCTAGGGGTAGGATTGATGGCGGAAACCACCGCCGATGGAGCTTTAGTGGTCTGAGTTCTTCATTTTTTTTTTTAGGGTTCATTTCCTCTCTCAGTTGTTTTTGTTTTTGGATATTTGTTTGAGGATTCAATATGTAAAAATCGGAGTGAATATTGTGTTAATATAAAAATCTATCCATAAATGATAAATAGAGTTTTATTCCTCTCTCAGTAGTTTTTATTTTTGGGTATTTGTTTGAGGATTCAATATGTAAAAATCGAAGTGAATGTTGTGTTAATGTAAAAATTTGTCCATAAAAATCAGAGTTTTGTTTCTTCCATAAATGATAAATGGAGTTTTTGTGTTCGGGTTTTTTTTTTTTTTAATAAGATTAGGTTGGATTGGGCCACGGATTAGGCCTAGAAGTGGCTGGACGGGGCTTGTGGAGACCCGACGGGACAAGTTTAGAGCTTAAAAAAAGACCCGTTTATTAAACAGATAGGGTCCGGGTAACAGGGGAGGACCCGTGGGTCGGGTTCGGGTATCGAAAAATCCAGCCCGAACCCGACCCGTTGTCATTCTTACTTACCCCCCATATCCCACCAACACTTGTACTTGTGGAGTGACCATCGCGCCAAAAGTGCACGGTGGTAGGTAGCCCTACTCTTGGCCCTTCAATTTGACGTTAGTGAATGACCCTTTCTTTAGAATGCAAGAGAGGCAAACCAATGCTCATGGAGTCATAATTAAGAAAATAAAATGTTAGTGGTTAAGAAAGGTGGAGAGAGAGAGAGAGAGAGAGAGAGAGAGAGAGAGAGAGAGATTGAACTTTAAGTACAATATGATAAATTCTTTTTTTTTAGAGAGCTTTAGCTTATGGCATTTGCCCCTGATAATAGCTCTTTATCATTAGATTAAGACACTAATTGATTTTTGTTAAAAAAAATCACCATTCAATCTTAATAATTATTATTTTTTAATAAAAAAAATTAAGATTGAATGGTGATTTCATATGTGTGACACACGCCAATTGCATGTGCATATCTAGAGTCTTCCCATCTTATGTCTATAGATTTTCTTAGGTACTCCATTTAATGATATTTGCGTTTAGCTTGGATTAAAAAACCAATTTTTTTTTTACTATTTTGCTTATTTTTGCTATTATTTATGGGGTCCACTGCACATTTTGATACTATTTATGAGTCCTACTATACTATATTAACTACCTTTTAGCTTTATTTACAGTAATTTCAGCAAAAAGTTTTTAGTTTCAACTAAATAAGTTGTTCCCAAATAGACACTAAATGTGAGACAAACCTCGAGACACAAATGTGTTTCTTTTTTCACAATCTACTGCACAAACTTTTAACAAAAGCATAAATAAACGAAGGGCATCAGTTTTACCTAATCGTCAATCTAGCTAGCCATTTATAAATTATAAGCTAGGATGTCCTCTTTTTACCCCTACCAGTTTGAGCCCTGGGATAGGGGAGAGGTGCGGTAATTATATCGCTCTATTTGTGTTGATGAAAAATCTTGTGTAAAAATAGCTTTCTATATTTCTCGTTATTTGGTAGCATAAAAATAATAGGTTAAAGGAAAATTATATTTGGTCAATAAAAAGCTCCATTAAAAATATGGCTTAATTTTTAGAGGTTTTTTGCTAAATTTTTTTGGAAAACAATGTGTGTGTGCACGTGCATGTGAGGTCGCTAATTTTTTTTTTTAGGTTGTTTTTCCAATCATCATTGTGTTCCACGGTTGCAAAGCTCCTCAATGCCTTGTGTGGTAACAGATTCAACAACTCACTCAGTAAGGCTATTAAGCTAGTCTAGATGGTTTCTACAACTATTAGGGAAGTGGCATCCTATAGTGCTATTGCGTAAAAAAAAACTATTTCAACCTCATGGTGCCACGTTAAATGGAGGACAAATTTTTTTTTTTTTTGGGCCCACCTAGGTTAGAGTCTATATTGGCTGAATATTGCGGAATCTCGAGTTTATTTGCGTTATAGGTACTATTCCAAGTTATTTAGGGAATTGAGGAAAGAGAGTGAATTTCGGCAATGATGTTGCCGAAATTCTAACAAAAGTGTGAGAGAGAAATAGAAAAAGTGGGAGAGAGAAAATTTTGAATTTTGGTAATCTCATTACCGAAATTCCTGCTGCCCAAGCGAGTGAGTGCCCAAAGTGCTAGGTGAGTGCCCGAAGCAAAGGGAAACCAATTGTGGCAATGCCATTGCCGAAATAGAGGGGGGGGGGAATTGTGGGAATGGATTTGTGGCAATGACATTACTGAAATAGAAGGAAAAAAATGTGGGAATGGATTTGGGAAAAAAATTGTGGGAATGGATATGTGGCAATGGCATTGTCGAAATAGAAGGGGAAAAAAAAGTACGTCTACAACATTTTTATTTTTACAGTATTTTTAGAACAAATCATAGGTGGTTAGTTGTTGCTGGTTCAAATTTGAACCTAACGCTAAGATTACTTTTTTGCCCCAACAATAATAACCAGTAGCAACCTGCCATTTATAATTTGTTGCGAAAATGGGAGGAAAAAAGAATTGTGTTGCCCAAATTGCCAAAAATGGAGGGGGAAAAAAAAAAGAGAACAATAATAAAATATAATAACATTAATATATAGTGACTACTATAGTTTTGTATGCTAAATATTAAATATAACTTACAATGCTTGTAGTTCATAATAAAATTGAAATAAACTCAATTTAGTATTAACTATAATATACACAATAATTAGTATTAACTATAATATAACCATATATAATATTTACAATATATTAGCGTATAATATTCATAAAGCATATAATTAATTTTTATACCAACTAAACTTTAAAGAAAAAGAAACACAAATTTACTATTTATTGTACTAAATAATAATAATAATACTACACATGCATATCTTATTTATAAACCAACAAACATATTATGCAATATATTTTTTCCAAGTAATAGATGTAATAATTGATAATAACAAAATAAAATTGATTATAAAAGATCACAATAATACAATTTATTACAATTTTTGTGGTCATATACTAATAATAACAATAAATACTATTAAATAATTTCAAAATTAACAAAACACATACATAAATTTAATTAGAGAGTTGAGATGCTTACCACAATTGTGATATCAACTGAAAGAGTGAGAATTATAGAGTGATACTTGCAAAAAAAAAACACAATTAGATAATAATAAATAAACACAAAATAACAACAATACTAAAAATGTTTGTAGTGTTAACCATAAAAAATTCATTAATCAAAAATTTGAATAAAAACAACAACAACAATAATCATAATCATAATCGCATACAAACAATATTAACTACAATAGTACATAATATTTTACAATGTATTAGTTTCTAATATTTACAAAGCATATATTTATACAATAATAATAAATCTATTAATTTCTAGAACTGTAAGTTTTTTAATAAGCAAAGCAAAAAAACTTACATTAACCCAAAACTTACAATCCTTAGTTGTGCACACTAAAGCAAAACAGAAGAGTAACTGAACAATCGGAGGAGATGCAAATCAGAAGAGTAACTTTGTGAGGAGATGCAATCCTTCAAGAAAGGCACTTGCCTTTTATTAGGAAGATGAGAAGTAAAAAGACAAAAAAAAAAAAAAAAAAAAATCTCTTGTTACAAAGAGGAGGAATAAAAAGTTAAAAATAATCTCTGAGATAGATTTTAGGCGTGATATGATTTTATTGGGAATGATCAATGAATATATTTTAGGCAGAAAATAAGATTGGGAAGAAGAGGTGAATTAATTGGTTGATTGACTCCTCACAGGTACTTTTACAATATGAAATGAAAGAACATGACATACACACAAACCAGGTCAAAAAAACTATTGAAAGATAAGAATATGTTTACTATATATATATATAATTATTTGGACAACATTTTCGCAGCAAATTATAAGTGGCAGGTTTGTTACTGGTTGTTATTGTTGGGGCAAAAAAGTAATCTTAGCGTTAGGTTCAAATTTGAACCAACAACAACTAATCACCTATGATTTGTTGTAAAAATATTGTAAAAATAAAAATGTTGTGGACGTACTTTTTTATTTTTTCCCTTCTATTTCGGCAATGCCATTGCCACAAATTCATTCCCACAATTTTTTTTTCCTTCTATTTCGACAATGCCATTGCCACAATTTTGTTCCCCTCTATTTCGGCAATGGCATTGCCACAAATCAATTGCACAAATTTTTTTTGTCTATTTCGGCAATGACATTGTCACAATTGGTTTCCCTTTGCTTCGGGCACTCACCTAGCACTTCGGGCACTCACTCGCTTAGGCAGCAGTTTGGGTAGCAAGAATTTCGATAATGAGATTACCGAAATTTAAAATTTTCTCCCTCCCATTTTTTCTATTTCTCTCTCATACTTTTGTTAGAATTTCAGCAACACCGTTGCTGAAATTCACTCTCTTTCCTCAATTCCTTAAATAACTTGGAACAGTACCTATAACGCAAATAAACCCGAGATTCCGCAATATTCAGCCAAAAGACTTGTTACCTTTGGCTACCACACATATAATTAAAAAAAATTATACAAACTTTTATATATATATATATATATATATATATATATATAATTTGAGAGATACAATTAGAAGAAATTAAATTAGGAATATCTCTATTAGAAACATCACGGGCTGTCAACCAATTGAACTACGAGACTCTTGGTTATGTACTATTTTATATTGACTATGTAGTTAATTTACACAATATACATGTTTTGAATTATACAATAAATTAGTGATTTTTTGTTTTTGGGCACACCAAACACCTAAAAACTTTTTTAACTAATTTTCAAGGTTAATACCTGTAAGGCCACAATTTGCACCCAAACCCAACAGTGTGAAGGGAGCAGGCCCAAAAAGTCTAATACAATGAAATTTGTAGAGCGTGGACTTGGAACCTAAGTTTTATAGATATTGGATAACAAAAATGATGGGCTATATCCACGATTCACATGCAACAAACTGTTTATGTCAAAGAAACTCTCCTCGGACGTAAGCCGAGGACCACTTATATTACCTTTCCTTGTTCTAAAGACAAAGTACAATTGTAGGTAATGTGTACAACATATTTTTTCTTTCTTTTTCTGATCTCCCCCTTAGAATGTCTTTCTTTTTCTTTTATATCATTCTCACTTTTCCCTTCATCTTTCACGTATGGATCAGATCAGTGACCCAGATACTTGTCCCATCCACCGCCCTCTAGAAGTCTTCAAACAATAGCTGTAAGGCTGATTCCTACTGTTCAGATGTCATTTCCCCATTAATACGGCCAGAGAGGTAGATGCAAAGTCTTTAATGCGATAGTAACAGTTTTTTCTAAGATATTTCTCATTCGTTCTTCCTCTCTATGCCCTGGTGGAACACATCTTCATCCACTAGACCTTCAAGAATTTCCTTCCATACATCATGGCGTATCATATGACCTTCACTTGACTTAGCTGAGGATACGCCCCTCCTCGGACCATTCCCATCAACCTTATTAACAATAGTAGGCCTATGGGCTTTTAAATTCGACATAGTTTTTCCCACTAAACCCTTCTTGGACAGATTAATACCTTCGAATCTAGCCCAAGGCTCAAAAACATATTCTGACCCTTCTGCCCCCACAATACCATATACAGGAAAATGAGACGGTTTTTTAGAAGAGAAGTGCTACGTCCACAACATTTTTACAACAAATCATAGGTGGTTAGTTGTTATAGGTTTAAATTTGAACCTAACACTAAGATTACTTTGTTGCCTCAACAATAACAACCAGTAACAACTTGCCACTTATGATTTGTTGTAAAAATGTTATAGACATATCATTTCTCTTTTTAGAATATGCTTTTCCAAAAATAACCAATTTTCTAAAAAACATTTATGACAAAACAAGTGGAGAGGTAGTAATATTTGTAATGAGTTTTAAAAAATGTTATATATTTTTAGGAATAAAACGAAAATCCAGGGGTGGGGGAAATCTAGCAAGAGAAGTGCAATTATCCAACTTCAGCAACTACTCAAGATCAATATTAAACGAACAGAAGAAAGGTCTAAGTAGAAAATTGGCAACATTAGCTGGGCCCGTGGAGCCCTAGTCCCCACAAAGCAGATTTTTAAACGAGCCCATAAAGCGACCCAACTTGGCAATCTCTGTCATACTGCCATGGCGACCCACAAAGCCGTAACCGTTTTGAGTGCTTGATCCGTGACTTTTCCTGTCTCTGCCAAAACATTGCATTAAACTATGCATCATTATTCATTCATAATCATAATGCACTATGCACCCTCGATTCGTGGACCAGCTTTGTTAGGCAATGTTGCACCAGTGTTGTATTCATCAATGGAATAATTATGGTATGGTATTTGTCAGACAAAAAAAAAAATCAAAAACTGTGTTTTTTTTTTTTCATTTTGTTATAAACTATTCAAACTATGTCTGATTATTTTGAAGATCAAATTTATAGTGGGATAATAAGATGATATTTTCTATGGACAATTATTAGGTAACATTTTTTTTTGGTGCATAAAAAAATTGTAATTTATTTTATTTACGTAGTCGAATCCTTAAAGGTCAAATGATTCTATTCTATAGGTGGCCCAAATTGAGTGGTGCACAATTCTAACCTTCACTCCACGACGCCTCTCTCAATAATTTTTGGGAAGAAACGAGAAGTCTTATAATGATTCCACCCTTTTGGGCTGCTGAAGGGTTATAAAGACTTTAAAGAGAGATAAAAGCTTTTTTTTAGTAAAAGGCGAAAGAATAGTTCGCTCTGTGCTCACGGGCCACGGCACAGCTCCGTAAAGAGAGATAAAAGCTTGACCACGCTACTTTTATAAAATTCTTTTTAAGTTTTGAATCTGTCATCCATCTATCCTTCCGACTTCCGAGCCGTCTCAGATCATTAAAAAATTGGTCATATTAACGTATATTTTTAAGGTAATAGTTAATTATTTATTTTTAAAAAAAATTTATACACTACTTTTATAAGGAAAGTTGTCAAAATTTTAATTTCTTTTTCTTTTTTAAAATTTTTTTTTAAATAGATTATTAATAATTACCTTAAAGGCATTGGTTAGTATTTCCCTTCAAAAATAGTAATAATAATAATAAATTAATAATTTGTAACGTAAGCAGAGCACACCTATGATCTATCAGCCTCAACACAAGCTAGTATTTGTTAATAATTTTTTTAATAAAAGCATTTATTAATATGGACAAAAGCATTAGCATAAGAGCATCCGCAGCAAATGTGTCAAATGCCAAATGCCAAATATTTGGCACATTAAACACAAAAACGAAATTTTATCAGATGTTGCAAATCTCAAAAATTATACCACATATCTACAGTACCATGGCAATTTGCCACGGTACGGACAACAATTACAAAGCTTAGAAATTATTATTTTATCGTGTTTTTCTCTCTCCTCTTCCACTGATACCTCATATCTCTCTCCGTCTCTCAGTCGACTCTATCTCATCTCTTCTCTCTTTGTCACTCTCTATCTCTTCCCTCTCCTCCCTACTCAAGAAAGTTGCCGTCGATCTCGCTAGTCCTCGTCGCTGATCTCGCCGTCTCATTCTCCACAGCTCACTGCCGATCTCGACGCCTCATGCTCCAGCGCTCGCCACCGACGTCCACAGCTCTCACCGCCGACCTTCAGATCTCTCTTAATCGGGTTGTGGGTGTGAGATTTGGGATGAGTTTCGATGTGGGTTTTGGGTCAGCGTTTTCAATGCTCCAGCGTTTTGGATCGGCGTTTGGGATAGGTTTCGATGCTCCAGCATTTTCAATGTGGTTGAGTTTTTTTTTTTTTTTTTCCTCTTTTTTTGAGGTTTTTGGATTTGGAATTTGCTAGTGTTGTTGGTGTTGTTTCTGTTGATGTTGTTGGTTTGTTGCTGTTGTTGCTGTTGATGTTGTTGCTGTTGTTGATCGGCGTTGTTGTTGATAATAATAGGGAGGAGAGAATATATTATTTTAATGTGTAGTAAATATTATTTTAATGTATAGAATTGAGGGATAAAACATCTAATAAATGAGATGTTGTAAGATAATGTGGTAAAATAATAAAGTAGGCTTTTGGTGTGGCAAAATGACATTTTTTTTGCAACATCTACTACGGATGCTCTAAGATGTTCTAAAAAAAATTATATTTTTAATACACAAAAAAATTATTTAATCTATTTTTCATAGTATTTATTATTTAACATTATATATACCCTACATCTCGAGAAATTATTGTGTACTCCCGGAGTACTATAAATGCGTACTCTTTCCTCTCACATGAATGGTGAGTCTCACTAATTAAATTCATGGTGGGACCCACCATTTATGTGAGAGGGGAGAGTACGCATTTATGGTACTTCGAGAATACCTAATAATTTTCCCTACATCTCATAATTTGTTTTAATACGTCACCTATTAAAATAACCTAAAATAACATTGCACAAAAAAAAAAAAAAAAAAAAAAAACCTAAAATAACACATACTATCTATTTAAAATAAAAAATAAAAGTAAAGAGAGAGGAGAGAGCTATATGAGAGAAAGTTCGTAGAAAAGAGAGAAATTATTATAAAAATTTATCACATAGCTACAGTACACTTCTACTAGAAGTGTACTGCAGGTTGCAGCATGTATTGAAATAATTTGGCGTATGACACATGATTGAGATGCATTTTTGGTGTTTGGTGTGCCAAATACTAAAATTTTAGCATTTAGCACACATGATACCAATACTCTAAGTCATGTGTGTGTGGGGGAGAGGGTGTTAAATTTACACCCGGCATGACTCTATGCAACATCAAGATGATTTGATATCAACAATTATTTCTTTATAAACTTTTTATATTAAGAACAATGAAATAGTATGATTCGATGCTTGAATTATATAAAGGAGAACCTTCCCCATCATCCCTTTGGGCCTACAAAACTAAAATGATAGAGGGAAAGATGATAGTTCTTGTCATTTTACAAAGGGCAATGCTATGGGTACAACATTTTTTGAAACAAATTTCACTAGGAATGGCAACGGGTCGGGTTCGGGCCGGGTTTTTGCATACCCGGACCCGACCCGTGGGCCAAGACCCGGAACCCGGACCCGGCCCGATTATTAATCGGGTTTTTTTCCCGGGGCCCATACCCGCCCCGCCGGGCCCCACGGGTCCCGCGGGCCCCGTTTATCTTCTTGGGCCCAAATCTAGCCTAATAAATTTTTTTTTTTTTGAAGCCCATTAAATTTTTTCCCTAGATTCAAGCCTATTCAAGCCATTTAACATGGCCCAAATGCCAAAATTTGGCATTTAGGCCACATTATAGGGCAACCAAATCAAACCAAATTATAAGTTAATCATAAATCAATAAATCACAACTAAGATTTTAAATCAACAAATCACTTAAAAAGTTACAAAATAAATCCCACAAGTCTAGGAAATTACAAAATGTCTTATCCTCCAACTAACAAATGAAAAAGACTAAGAAATTCTTACAAAATGTCTTATCCTCCATAACCGGGTTTTTATCCGGGGCGGGTTTCGGGTCGGGTTTCGGATTTTTTTATAAAACCCGGACCCGACCTGAACCCGCTTCGGGTTTTTTTTTTTTAAAACCCATACCCGACCCTATTCTTTATCGGGCTGGGTAAAATCCGGCCCATTAGGGTCGGGCCGGGCCGGGTATCCGCAGGCCGGATCTAAATTGCCATCCCTAAATTTCACACCTACCAGATTAGGTTATTATTTATTTTCATGTAAGTTCACCATTGACACTATTTTATTATCCACCATTCACAACTTGTAATCTCAAACAATTGTGAAATTTATTGTTAATTTTTGATGTGCCTACAGACATATTGTTTTATAAAAGAGGGTCCATCTTACCAATGAGTGGCACATAGCATTTGCCTCCTTAAGGACTTGATTACATTCCAAGAAGAAAATGGTGACAAAAATACTTTCGCATCTATATATATTAGGTAATATGATGACCTATACAACATCAACAACAATAAAAAGGTAATATTAAGGTAAAGGTGCACAAATCACGTATCTGCAACCCTGAAAGTAACACACAAAACTCACACAATTATTTACTACCAAAAACAATTAACTAATTTTTCAAAGATTGTTACTCTCAATAATCAATACAAAAGATAATGATATAATACTTTTTGAGGTCGCCTTCAACTTATCAATAAGCTCTTGAAAAAAATTCATAGTGCTAGCCCTTCACAACTTCATTCTACCTCTGCCCCAATGTTGAAATCTATTATATCAAAAATATTTATTAAAAGAAAAAAGAAAAAACTCATTGTCAGCCAAAATCTTGTTTTTCTAATCAATTAATATTCTACGTATATCTAGTAAAAATAGAGAACAGAAGCTCACCTAACGTCATTGATTTGGTGAAGCTGTGAAAAAGATTTTAAATCAATTAGAAAATTTTCTATTTGACATGAGAGGGGAAAAAATCTTAAAAATCAAAAATAGAAATTTCATTAAATATAAAAATAAGTAGTGAAAAAAATGTCCTAAGAAAACCCCCAAAAAAAAAAAAAATCAATTTATTAAAACTACAGTACATTGTTCTAGTCCTTCGCCACATTACATACTCTATAACTCTATGTTAGCCTTTGCTCCCAGAGTTAACTCCTGTAATATCAAAAAGATTAAAAAAATAAAATAAAAATCAGAACTCTTACCAACCAAACCTTGTTTTTCCAGTCAATTAATATTTCCTAGAATGTGTAAAAATAGAGTGACAAAAAAGAAAAACTCACATAGCATCACAAAATATAGAGTTAGATTGGAAATAAAGTTGGAGAACACATAAATTTGGGGTGTGAAATCAAATGGGATAGGAAATAAGGTAAAATAAAGTAGAGGGTGGAGGACATTTCATTTACAAAAATGATCCAATCAAATTGTGGGGATAACTGTTGTCATAAAATAAAGAGTTACATTTGAAAGTTGGAGAATGCATATAAATTTGGGGTATGAAATCAAATGGGATTGGAAAAAAAAGGCAGAATAAAGAGAGAGATATAAGAGTAAAGAGTGGAGGAGGTTTTATAACTTTTATTTAAAACAAAAAAAAAAAACAAAAAGAGAGAAAAAAAAAATAACAATAGGTGATGCTACATTGGTATATATTACGAACTTCCAAGTAGTTATAACAACTTTCTCAAAAAGAAAAAAAAATAGTTATAACAATAATTGTCAAAGATGGTATTTTTACTTATTTACATTAACGTGCCTATGGATTTAATTATTTTATAGTTCTAACAATATTATGAATACACCCAATATTACACCAAATTTTATAATTTATATAGGCAATCAATTGTGAATAGTGAAAAAAAAATAATGAATTTATGTAAAATGTGAATGAGCTGAAAATGTCTATTACTCATAGCCGAACACTTCAATATATTGTGAAATTAGCCGTGTGCTCGTGTCTTTAGATTTATTGTTATAATTTATAGAAATAATGCCATTGGAGTTTGTGAAAATTATAGGGTATAATTTATATTTTTTGGTTCCTTAACTATTTATTCAATTTTGGTCTTTTCATTTTAAAAAGTTATAATTCAATCCTTTAAATTTTAAAAAAGTTTTTTTTTTTTTTTTTTCGTTTGTCTATTTTCTGTTAATTTCTTGTTTTCTTGTGCATTTCTTTCTTACAATTCTTGCTCCTTAAAATATAAGCTCATCTTGATCTTATGGGCGGGTTAGCATTCAGTTAGCCACATAAGTAAGATATGAGTAGCAAGGTTGTCAAAATTGGGATTCTACGTAGGATTGTTGAAGGTAGGTGGGATCTTAAATCATATGATCGGATCGTGAATCGTAAGGTCTTATATGTTTTTATATTTAAAGCAAAAAATACATTGTTAATAACTTTGTATGTTGAATAATCACGTAAATTATAAATTCATTCATAAAAAAAACTTAGATTTGTATCATATGATGTAATTTGCATGTCATACATCGCTAAGTCTATACTAACGACACAAATATATTTAAGTTTTGACCCAATATATCTAAAAAGTTCAATAAATGTTTAATTAGCAACCAAATACCAAAATATTTGTCAAAACATATGAAAATATTTTCCAAGTTTGAAATCCAAAATAAGTTAGCAAATGGAAACTAGTTAACTACAATATGAAATCCAAAAGCAAGATGAATATAGATGAATATTAAGATGAAGTGGACATTTAATTATTCACATTCGAAGGTTCTTATAACCACAATCCTAAATTCCTAATCATCATCATCCATTTTATCATCTATGTAGACATTATATATTTGTATATTAGAGCTGCAAAAGACATTAAGATATAATTTCACAATCAACTATTCAAGTTATACCACTCAACAACAATTAAAGAGCATGCTTAAAAAAATTAATCAATCAATATACAAATACAAGCATAATTGATAAAATTATATATAAAAAAATATTTTGGTAATATCAGAACACAAATTAATATATTGATTAAACAAATTTAACAACATTATATCTTAAAAGGCAGCAAAACCAACATCAAAATCTTCATTTAGAACTAATGAAGCATTCCTTCATTTTGATTACAAGTAAACTAGAAACTAGAAAAAATTTGTTTAGATTAACATAATTTTATAAACTAAAAAATCATACCATCACAACATGAAAAAATAAAAACCCTTAAAGCTTCATCAAAACAAAAAAATGTATTCTCTAAAAACACCAAAAATTTATGTTTTTGGTAGGATCGGTAGGATCCCATAGGATCCTACGATCCTATACAATCTTACACGATTCTACGTACGATCCTACTATTTTTACAATCCAGTGCAATCCTAAATGTTTTAGTAAGATGTGATCGTAAAATCGTGCGATCCTACAATCTATATCGCAATTTTGACAACCATGATAAGTATAAAATTTGATAGAGAATTGTTACATTTCAAAATTTTGAAGAACCAATATTGAACTTTTTAAAACTAAAAGAATAGAATGAACATAGCCTAGTCCGATGCAAAGTATGGACAAAATTTGCTGAATAGTAATGTAAGAGCACAATTTATACCCAGTCCAATCACTAAATGAACTCTGGCCCAAAAAGCCTTATACAATAAAATTTATAGAGCGTGAGCTTGAAACCTAGGTTTTATGGATATTGAACAACAAATGGGCGGGCCAGATTGCCACTAACCGCATAATCAATGGATAAGAATAACAGAAATTCTCCTCAGATATAAGCCGAGGATGATTTGTATTGCATTTCTTTCTTTCAATGATAAATTACACTTGAAGAAGATCCCCTCATTTTTCCTTCTTTCTTTCCTTTTATATCACTCTTCCTTTTTCCTTCACCTTCCACGTGTAGCACAAAGCACTAATTTAGATACTTGTCCCATCCATCGCCTTATGGAAGTCTTCAAACAATAGTTAGAAGGCTGAACATTACAGTTCAGAAGTTATTTTCTCATTAATGTGGCCAGAGAGGTAGATGTAGGGTCTTTAATGTGGTGGTAGCAACTTTTCCCCTTGATATTTCTCATACGTTCTTCCTTTCTATAACCTTGCCGAACACATCGTTACCCCCTAGGCCTTCCAGAATTCTCTCCCCAACATTATGTCGTGTCAAATGACCTTCACTTGACTTGGCCGAGGAGATACCTCTCCTCGGACAACCTCCTCAATCTTTCTAACACGAGTTGATCTGTGGGCCTCAAAAGCTCTGTTCGGATAGACTCACACCGCCAATATCAGGCCCAAAGCCCAAATACGCGTTCTGACCATTTTGCCCCCCACAAGTAACTTTTTAGGAAAATTTATGTGAATAACATGTGTTTGAAGTTATTTAGTTATGTAGGCTATTTTTGGAACTCGAGTTCCAACTTAAAATCGAGTTTAACAAACTTAAGATCTAACTAGTATAGGTCTGACGTGGAATTGAAAAAAAAAAAAAAACACTTGGAACTCAAGTTCCATACTGTAAAAATTAATTCACAGAACACTAACACACTGTTTCTTTGCACACTTTGTTTTCTTTTCGGTCAAAGTCAATGCTTCAAATTCCAAAAAGGTTAGGCTTTAGTCATTTGCTTTTCAACAAATGAAACCAAATGCAGACTAAATTCAAACTAGTGCTTCAAATTTCAAATAGGCTTGATTTTCTTTGTTGGAACTTGCAAGTAAGAAGTGGAGGATGCTTCATAAGAGGAGTGAAAAAGAAGGGTGTAGAACTCGAGTTCTACTTGAGTTTGATAAACTTGAGTTCCAAAAACAGTTTACATAACTAAATAACTTCAAACGCATACTATCACCTAAATTTTTTCTAAAAGTTACTCCATTTGTCTCAAATTGTTTGGTCTGTAATCCATTTTAGAATGTCCCAATATTATGTCCTATTTGAAAAGTCAAACACCATCGATTCATTAACATTTCCTTTATGCCCTTAATTTATTTGTGGGAGCATTTTTTTAATTAAAAAAATTAAAAACCTAAATTATTGGATTTTTAATTTTTAAGGGTAATTTAGGAAATTTCTAACTTTGTTATTAAATAATTGGATATTTTCCTAAATAAAACTTCCTCCGTCTCAATTTGTTTGTCATTTGTTCCATTTTGAGATGTCTCAAAATAGTCATGTTTCTAAAAATAAAAATTATTAGTTTACTAATGCTCCTATTATACCCTTACTTTATTTTCAAAACCATTTGAAAAAGAAAACTAAAAAATATTTAAAAAATCAAACTAATTGGGGCACCTTTTTAGTTGCCTCATTAAGAATAACTCTTAAAAAAAAAAGCTAATAAATTTATTTAAGGGTAGTTTTGTAAACTTATACATTTCTATAAGGTAGACAAGATAATAAATGATGTTTTCTTAAAAAAGTTTGACTTTTCAAACAGGACAAATAAATTGGGACGGATAGAGTAATAATTGGATTTAACTTCGGTTTTAAGGGTAATAAAGTAGTTAATGATATTTCCCTAAATAATTGAATTTTCTAATTATGCCAAATAATTTGGGATGGAAAAAGTATGATTAAGCAAATTTTAGCCGAGGAATGTGTAAAGTTTTTTAGTTTGCACGGTGGAGGTTCCTCCTTTCATCCAAACCCAACTAGCTCTGGATGTAACTGTTTAAAGGAATTTTTACTATTTGATTAAGAAAAGACAACATTAGAAAATAATAAAAAAATAAAAATAATTGACCAAAAACCTTGTAAATTAATATAATTTTTTAAATTTATTTTTCGGAGACTATGATTTGAAACTCCTCTCTGCACTTGTTATAACAATTTAAAAAAAAATTTAAAATTTCAAAGAAGAGTATATGAGACCTAATGTTGCCATTTAAAAAAACATATTTTATTGGTTCATTTTGTTTTGTTTTGTTTTTTTTTTTTGTTTTTGTTTTAAATTAAAGATAAGTTATGGTAAAAAAAAGAAGATAAAATACAAATATAATTATATTTAAAACTAGTGATATTTTAATACAAAGTGGGGACTTAGTCAACTGACAGTAAACTCAATCACATACTTAAAGGAGATGCCTCTAACTTATAATACAATTTTTAGTTAAAAAAGAATTCAAACTTGGTAAAGGTGTGATATGAACCACAAATAAGAGAATACTATATAAGTTTTATTTATTTATTTAAAACTTAATAATACCACATTAATTTTTTACTTGAAATTTGAAATATGATATTTATTAAGATATTATCTTATTTGATAAAATGTATTTATGGTTTAATAATATGATTATGTGACATGTTTTTACACAATAATATAAGATTTTTAAAATTTTTTTTATTAAAAATTAAAAAAGTTTTACAGTTTTTCAATTTCACATATAATGTTTTTATTGATTTTTTAAATTCTGAATGGAACAATAATTGTGGGAGCTAATTACGTGGAGGGAAACCATTGGGTAATAGCAGTGTCTGAAAAAGTGAAGTACACCTCATCACAGACAACCATTTCTCTGTCCCAATTCACGGCTAGCTCATACCCAGTGGAGTCTCTCTCTCTCTCTCTCTCTCTCACTTTCACTTCTAGAAAGCGGCACGCAGCCCTAGGTCTCTCTCTCTCTCTCTTCGGTCTCCACACGCCTCTTTCTTTCTTTCTCTCTCTCTCTCTCTCTGAAAATTATTCATTTCGCACAGAAACATCCGGGAACCGTTGCAACTTGTAAAAGCTCGCCCATTCCTCTTTCTCTCTATTATATAATAGTAATTCCATTTCCAATCTTTTTTCTGCGTCCTCTCTGTCTGAGCAAATCCTTATCTTTCTGTTGCTCTGCGACGGCGTCGTTTTCCTCCATTTTCGAATGCTTATGTATGCGTGACCTTTATTAGCGTTGGCGTCATGTATATTAGCGCATCCTCATCGTCCTCCTCTACGCTCTCTTCTATTCTCAGAGCTAGGTCTAGGCTTTTCGCTTCTTCTCCGTATCTTTCTAGAACCTTCGCTGCTCCTTCTTCTCCTCCTCCTGTCTCCGGTTACCGATCTCTCAGCTTCTCCTCTGCGGTTCGATCTCTTCGGTGCTCCGTCCCTCGCTGGAGCCACGGTGTCGACTGGCGATCGCCGATCAGTCTCCGCTCTCAGATCAGAGCCGTCGCTCCCGTCATCGAACAATTCCAGAGGAAGATCGCCACTATGGGTATACTAACCTAACACTCACTCACTCACTACTGTCTCTCCAATTTTTTTGGACCTTTATGTGTTTTGCTCTGTTTGGTTGCTGAGAAAGCCAAGGGAAGGGAAAGTGGAATTATGTTTTGTTTTTTAAAACTCCTAAAGTCAACTGAGTTGAGAGCTAAGTAGTTGCTGAGAAAGTTGAAGGAAAACGATGTTATTGTATCGAATTTCTTGTGTTTATTTTCATTTCCTGCGATTACTCAACGATTAGCAGAGCGATAGTGTTTCAGGATCTGTGATCACGAGTAAGGAATGGATTCTGTGTTTGATACAGTAAATCTAGCACAAAAATTGCTGGAAATGAAGTTGTTTTGTAGAATTTCATTTACTTTCCATGTCATTTGATGTATCCAGTACTGTAGACTGTAGTCAGCCTAGCTATTATATATTTTTACTACGCTCTGTTTGGTTCCCGAGAAGGCTAAGGAAATAGAAAGAAAACAAATATAATTACAATGCTAACGTCGTTTCTTTCATGTATTTTAACGTTTAAATTGAGGAATAGTGTTTCAGGATTTCAAATCATTAAAAATGAACTTTATATATTGTTGTTGTTATTTTTGTAGTACTGTTATTGGCTTGAGAATGATTGTTTTGTTACAGAAAGTGAACCTACTTTGCAGTCTTTAATAAACACAATTTAATTACTGAGAGGAAACTTAATGTTCTGATTGCTCATCTATATGATTTCAGCATCTGAACATCCTTTCAAGGCACACTTGACAAGTCTTCCCAAGCCAGGAGGCGGCGAGTTTGGAAAGTTCTACAGCCTCCCATCTTTCAACGATCCGAGGATTGGTAATTTTTTTTTTCTACTACTTTTTACGGGGATCTGTTTGTTTTTTGTTTTTCTTTTGCAGCAAATAAATTCATTTGTGTCAACTGTCAACTATATCATACTGATTTTGTAGTGAATTCTCAGCAGTTCATTAGTAGTGAATTCTTGTTAATTGTAATACTATCGCAGACAATACTTATTCTTATATCTATAACAGAGAAGTTGCCGTACTCTATCAGAATCCTTCTTGAGTCTGCAATTCGTAATTGTGACAACTTCCAAGTCAAGAAGGAAGATGTTGAGAAAATTATTGATTGGGAGAACACTTCTCCGAATCAAGTTGAAATTCCTTTCAAGCCCGCTCGTGTTCTCTTGCAGGTACCTAATGGAGTTGAGCATACATAGTAATTGTTTTAAACATTTCCTCTTGTTCTTCTTCTAAGGTTTCTTGTTTGTTGCCAGGACTTTACTGGAGTTCCTGCTGTGGTCGACCTTGCTTGTATGCGTGATGCCATGAACAAACTTGGCAGCGATTCTAACAAGATCAATCCTTTGGTGTGTTTCTAATAGTCTGTCCATGTGGTATTATTAAAGTTATTGATATGGGTCATTTATATATCATTTTGGACTACAATTTTTGTGTTTTGAATTGATAATGCATAGATTTATATTGACTTAGAATAAGATTTTGTGTCTATGGTCATTCATCATATTTTGATACTGTATTGTAATCATGTTTTGTTCTGGGTTAATAGTTGAGGCATTTTGTCTTCCTAGATAACTTAATATGTGGTGATCATTAACTAGTTTTTGTAGCTTTACATGATTACATTAACATCCAATGGTAATGGAATGTAAACCATTTGCTAGTATATCATGTCACCTTAGCAGTTATATTCTCAGTTTTTGTCTTACCATCTCTCATTCTAAACATGCAGGTTCCTGTTGATCTTGTAATTGATCATTCAGTACAGGTTGATGTTACAAGGTCTGAAAATGCAGTGCAGGCCAATATGGATCTTGAATTCCAGAGAAACAAGGAGAGATTTGCTTTTCTTAAATGGGGGTCTACTGCTTTCCGCAACATGCTCGTTGTTCCTCCTGGTTCTGGTATTGTGCATCAGGTAAAGTAGTTTGGAAGGAGAAGTGAAAGATAAGATAATGTTGGTTTAAATGTCGACCTTGGTGTATCAATCACATCACTTTTATTTCTCATTCTACATATTGAAATCATATCCTTTTTTCTTTCAATTACTGTATGTCAAATGAAAATTGAGTGTTTGATCCTGAAACTTTTAAAAAGATGTGGCCTGGAATGACTTGATGTGTTGAATTCACAGGTTAATCTTGAATACCTTGGACGGGTTGTGTTCAACACTGAGGGCCTACTCTATCCTGATAGTGT
The DNA here is from genome assembly GCF_040712315.1 of Castanea sativa. Lineage (NCBI taxonomy): Eukaryota > Viridiplantae > Streptophyta > Magnoliopsida > Fagales > Fagaceae > Castanea > Castanea sativa. The sequence goes on from NC_134018.1 coordinate 32,328,978, forward strand.
GGTTGGAACTGATTCCCATACAACCATGATTGATGGGTTAGGAGTTGCTGGCTGGGGAGTTGGAGGTATTGAAGCAGAATCAGCAATGCTTGGCCAGGTAATTAAATTCTGCTGCTCATTTATTTTAAACTTCAATATACACCCTGTGGCTCACTTTCATCCCTGCTAAGGGAAGATTTCTGCTGCATTATACTTCTAATGCCTTCTTATTTGTCATTGACAGCCCATGAGCATGGTGTTGCCTGGTGTTGTTGGGTTCAAGTTATCTGGAAAATTGCACAATGGTGTTACTGCTACCGACTTGGTTTTAACTGTGACACAAATGCTGAGGAAGCATGGTGTTGTTGGCAAATTTGTTGAGTTCTATGGTAATTTAACTTTCTGGAAGTTGAGTTTATCTAATCTTAAATTGCAATGATTTGGTCCATGGAACTAGATAGATATGAGGTTATCATGTTTGTATATACTTGTAGGGGAAGGCATGGGTGAATTATCACTAGCTGACAGGGCCACTATTGCCAACATGTCTCCTGAATATGGTGCAACCATGGGGTTCTTCCCTGTAGACCGTGTCACTTTACAGTATCTCAAATTAACTGGAAGAAGTGATGAGACGGTGGGTGATTCACTGTATTCGTTCCCTTGCAATGTGAAATTCCTATAGCATTGTGTAACTTCTTTCCTTCTTAAATTTAGGTGGAAATGATAGAAGCATATCTCCGGGCGAACAAACTGTTTGTTGACTACAATGAGGTAAGGGTCCTTATATATTCTCTATATTTCTTAATTGTCCGAGGTATATTTGCATCTGATTTTCTTATAGGGGTAATGCTAACTGATTTCCCCTAAATCAGCCTCAACTAGAAAGAGTATACTCCTCTTATCTACAACTGGATCTTGCGGATGTTGAACCTTGTATTTCAGGACCAAAGAGGTATATACTTTATTCATGCACAGACTTGCTCTCACATTGACCCTACTTAATTCAAATTTTGGTTCTTGAACATTCCTTTGTTGTACTATTCATTTTATAAGTAACTGCTATCTTTTGCAGACCTCATGATCGAGTGCCTTTGAAAGAAATGAAGTCTGACTGGCATGCTTGTCTTGATAACAAAGTTGGATTCAAGGTTAGTCAAAACTTTTGAATGTTGCAGCCTAATTAATTTACATGGTCTTTTGATTTTTTTTTTTTGGAAGATGATTTATTTATTGTTCTTTATCAGATAACTTATTAAAAATTTGTATAAATGATGCTTTTAGTTTTGATGTGTATGCATTATGGAAGGTTGAACCAATAATACAATATTCAGGACAGGATTAGTTCCTTATCTGTTACTAGACTGGGGATATCTGGTCTAATCAAGGATTGTGTCTTCTCCTTTACAAATTGTAAGGACCAAATTTAGATATCATCATCTTAACAGTCAATGCTGGATTTCTATTGTCATTTCTATCAGCACGTTCCAGTCCCAGTCCCCCCTCACTTTTGGCCAGATTCCATGATCCTCATTGCTGTAGTTACCTCATGTCCAAATCCATCGTAATGAACTATCATTGACTGTCTCTAATTGACCATTGGCCCCACCTATTGGACTATTGCTGAACGTTAATTCCACAACCATTTGGCTGCTCACTGCTGTCCCATCATCATTCATTCAGCTGCTGCTTACATTTATTGTCAACATTAACTGCCACCACCTCTTATAGATGTAGAGTCTCTTCCTCATTTTGGAACATCAAGGAATTTCCAATCTGAGCTACTACCCAATGGTCATTGCTGTAAACCTGCAATCTCCAATTTTCTACCACCTTTTGTCTTGGCCAATCCTCAGCCGCATGCTTTTGCTACAACCTTTGTGCATGGTTACCCACTCTCTCTCTCTCTCTCTTTAAGTGTGTGCATTACCAGCAATAAAACATGTCTGATTCACTGATCATAATTGAAGTAATGATCTCGACTAGTCTAGTCTATTTCACTTTCTACTCTGCATATATTAGTGCCTAGTGGCACACTTTTCTTATTTATTTATTAGATTAGTGTATATGTAGTTGTAATGCCATTCATGTGTCATTTCGTTTTATTTGACAATAGCTTTTCTGTATATTGCCTACCATTCTTCCTAATTGTTTTACTGTACTGCAGGGGTTTGCTATACCAAAAGAAGAACAAGAGAAAGTGGCAAAATTTTCATTCCAAGGACAGCCAGCAGAGCTTAAGCATGGTAGTGTTGTAATTGCTGCAATCACAAGTTGCACCAATACATCAAATCCTAGCGTCATGCTTGGTGCAGGTCTTGTTGCAAAAAAGGCTTCTGAACTTGGTTTGCAGGTTAGTTATGGTTATGTTTATTATGTGTTTCAGACTGTACGATCACTGTCTCCAATTCCTTTTTCCTCCAAGTTTTCCCAATTCGGCATATACTTCTGTTGGCCTTCCTTTTACTGTAAGAATGTGAAATATTAATGTCTGGATGCCATGGATCTTTTATTTTATTTTTGTGTTGATTAAATATTGATTCATAAATGATTTAACAGGTCAAACCATGGGTGAAAACAAGTCTTGCACCAGGCTCTGGAGTTGTTACAAAATATTTACTCCAGAGGTATTTCTTAATATATATAGAGATATAATATAAAATAACTACTTTATTGCTGTACATAATAAAAAACTTGTCTGCTAAATATAGACTTTCTTGATTCAGTGGACTACAAAAATATTTAAACCAACAGGGCTTCAATATTGTTGGATATGGCTGCACAACATGTATTGGGAATTCAGGGGACTTAGATGAAACAGTGGCTGCTGCCATTACAGAAAATGGTAAGGGATAAATGATTCCTGTAACTTAAGCTTAGGCATGTTTACTTATTAAATAATTCATCATGCTGTTTACAAGTTTAAAGTTCCTTCATAAATGATAAACCTTTTTGTTTTATTTTTTTGGGGTGAAGATTTACCAAAATGCCCACTTGAATTTATCTGGTTGTTTATGCAGACGTAGTAGCAGCTGCTGTGCTTTCTGGGAACCGGAATTTTGAGGGTCGTGTTCATCCATTGACAAGAGCTAACTACCTTGCCTCGCCTCCTTTAGTGGTTGCCTATGCCCTTGCTGGCACGGTACTTATTTTAAATACTTACAGTGTCTATATATATTAGCAATAAAGGGCAGATTGATACAATAATCTGCAGAATGCAGAAAACCTGATGAGAGTTAATCAGAGGGATGTGAAAAATGAAAAGGCGGAAAGGTCAATTGCAAGTGCTTGTCATGTCTGCCGCTTTCCACAGATTTAGCTTCATACACTCTTTACATATATAAAGTTATTTAATTTCATTTCTATCGGTACCCACATCATGTGGCCTTGTTACAGCATGGAATAACATTTTACATCAGGTACTATATTGTTTCCATAAAAGGAGATGTCTAATACATTAGATATGGTAGGTGTTTTGCATTACCTCTCAGCACCCCCCCCCCCCCCCCCCCCCCCCCCAAAAAAAAAGTGTAGATCCAATTGGAATAAAAAATTAGATTTAATTGCACACTGAAATCAAAATAGTAAAATAGCAAAATTATTGCTAATCGATTCTGAACGTAAAAAAATAATGAACATATTAGATGCAAATACACTAACTTCTAAAATAAGAATCTAGATTAAGATAAGAATATGGATTAAGTCAAAATTGATGTACTACCACGGATTTAGTTCGTATCTTATCTTATCCATTATTAAGTATCTCTGCCACAGCTCTCAACTCTATCTCATGCTTGAAAATATTAATCAAGCTACCAACATGTTTACAGCATGAGGAAAGAAATATCTCTGCCACATCTCTATGTTTGTTTGTTGTGTACGCACAATGCATATATTTACTTTCAATTTGAATGTTGAAGAATCGCTTAGAAATTATTTTGCTGTAATTTTCTTCGTTACATATTGATGACCCATTGCATTGATGGTCTGTTGAGGATTCATAGCCACTAAGACTTGGTTGTTTTTGTTGCATAGACGGTTGATAACATGATTTCATTTCCAGGTTGACATTGACTTTAATAAGGAGCCAATTGGCACAGGGAAGGATGGTAAGAGCGTCTATTTTAGGGATATCTGGCCGACTACAGAAGAAATTGCAGAGGTAGAGAGTTACAATTATATAGTTTTGTTGTAAAGTTTGAGAATCTGTGTGTTATACATTAACTTTGGATGGCATACTGTTTAGGTTGTTCAATCCAGTGTGTTGCCTTCTATGTTCAAAAGTACTTATGAGGCAATTACAAAGGGCAATCCCATGTGGAATGACCTATCGGTTCCAACTGCCACCTTGTATTCATGGGACCCCAACTCAACCTACATTCACGAGCCTCCATACTTTAAAAACATGACCCTTGATCCTCCTGGAGTCCATGGGGTGAAGGATGCTTACTGCCTGCTGAACTTTGGCGACAGTATTACAACAGATCACATTTCCCCAGCAGGAAGCATTCACAAGGACAGTCCTGCTGCAAAATTCCTCATTGAGCGTGGGACAGATCGCAAAGACTTCAATTCCTATGGAAGTCGCCGTGGCAATGATGAAGTGATGGCAAGGGGTACGTTTGCCAATATCCGCATAGTTAACAAGCTCTTGAACGGAGAAGTGGGCCCAAAAACAGTTCATGTTCCTACTGGAGAGAAACTCTCTGTTTTTGATGCAGCAATGGTGAGTTATTTGGTATCAAATTGTCTTACAATTTTTCATCCTGATTTTTTTCTTCATCAAAGTTTTTACTTGAGATAAAATAGCATACTAAGAATTTGACTTTTTTGTTTTTTGGTGGCGAAGGCTCACTTGATCTGACAGTAGTGCTGCAATGTGAACTATGTTAATTAGATAAATTTACCTAGTGCCTTTTATGTATATATTATAATACCTTCCTTATTGTGTGCAAGTTGTAAACTGAATGGGATGTTTTCTGCTTGTAAAAACATAAATTACTTTTGTGATCTAAAAGGTCCTTTCTTGTGATTCATGGATCCCATTCTTAAGTGAAAAAGATGATGATAATCTCCAAATGTTAATTATTGAATCTGTGCATTTGACCTGTGTCTATTTCAGAGGTATAAGACTGCTGGACAGGATACCATTATACTGGCTGGTGCTGAGTATGGGAGCGGGAGCTCCAGGGATTGGGCTGCCAAGGGTCCAATGTTACTGGTGAGTATCTGAAATCTCTATTTTGATTATCTTTAACATGTCTTTCTAGTTGTTTGTCCTCAAATAATCTCTGTATATAACAGGGGGTGAAAGCAGTGATTGCCAAAAGCTTTGAGAGAATTCATCGCAGTAATTTGGTGGGAATGGGTATTGTTCCACTTTGTTTCAAGGCTGGTGAGGATGCAGATACACTTGGATTGACTGGTCATGAACGTTACACCATTGACCTTCCTAGCAATGTTAGCGATATAAGGCCAGGTCAAGATGTGACTGTCACAACTGACTCTGGAAAATCTTTCACCTGCATCGCCCGGTTTGACACTGAGGTATTCCCCACTTAACTACGTTTTTACATTTTTTCGAGGTGGTTTGAGTTCAGTGTGGTGGAAAAGAAAACTAGAAAAGGTCACCGCATGTGAATTATACAAGAAAACCAATATCATGGTTAGTTTGCACCACTGTAATCATGCCATATGTTTAGTTGGAGTACCTTGCCTTGATTTCCCTCGAAACTGAATTCATCAATATGCATTAGCCTGTTTGGCTCAGGTTTGTCTAGGTACTTTTTTTTTTTTTGGTTTTGCTCTTAGTGATGGGGGGAGAAGCCCCTCCGGAGTAAGGGCTAAGGGGGACTAACCTCCTGGAGATCAAACTTGAACTAAAGGTCTAGGTACTATTATTATATTCAGGGAATTGCTTAGTCTACTAGGCCATGATGGATGGTCCCAGTTTTTGTTTTGAAGGAGTGCTTATGCTACCCTTCCTGACAATAAATATTGCATCTCTGCCGTAATGATGTACCATGCCATCTATTAACATAGTTAAGATACCATTTATCAGAAAAAAAGAAAGTTTAGATACAGTTACTTACCTAATTATCTTGTTGCATTTGCAGGTGGAATTGTCTTATTTCAATCATGGAGGCATACTTCCATATGTTATACGGAATTTGGCCAAGCAATAGATTACTGCTTTGTTCGAATATTGGCCTTGCGACATCAATTTGAGTTCACTTCCATTGTAAAATGTGAGGGAATAAAAACTTTTTAATAACAGAGAAAATTCCCATTCATTGGGACACGTATTTTTGTTTCCTTTTAAACGCCATTGAGGGGTGGGTGCAAGCATGTTTTCCTCTATGAAGAAAAGAGGAAGAAAAGAGGAGCAAAATTTTTACTCAATATTATTCTTGTTTTATTTTCTCTATCTTGTCAAGCGTATAGGCTGTTATAGCATGCATGAAATACTGCGACATTAACTTTCTCAGGCTACATATATTTGATTGTTTTGAAGGCTAATCGATCAAACTGCTTTACAACACAAAATATGAATTCAGTTCCAAACGATGCTATGTTACAACAATGTTCTTTTAAAATGATGCAAAAAAGATGGATGCGAAAGTTTACCAACTTCAATTACACTATGCTCTTCATCACTTCGTTTTCATTGTCAGCACCAAATAATAAAGTTGACGAGTGTGGTAATTAATGGTCGAAAACATGGAAACAGGTTCTCGCCTTACAAGGTTAATGATTAATGTGACAGGCATGCAAGTCTTGAACAATGACAACAAAGTTAATAATGGAAGGATATTATTATTTTTATTTTATAAAAAGCCCGATCATCACCGTGATTAGCAATAATTGATAAAACTGATACATTCAATTGCTCAAATCAATTATTTATTAGGAATGTTAAAAAACTCTTTTATTAATATATGCCTATACTTATTTTACTTCATCGATTTGATATCAAGATTCTTATATGAAAAAGAATCATAAATTCTAGGGATTAGAACCCGTAAGAGTTGATCTTCGATTTTATTTATTATTTGTTTCTATTTTTTATTGATAATTAGAATCAACACAAATTAAAAAGATAAAGCAAAGATATAGAATTGGTACGCTATGTAATACTAAATTCCTGTAGTGAAAATAGAATAAAAAGGGAAGAACATCGACATGTGCAAAGGTCTGCAACAACTAAGATCTCACCTATAATTTAATGGTCATGTGGAAGTGGACCTTAATCGTTTTTAATATTTGACTAACCATGCTAGGAATATTGGAAAGGAAAAAGTTTAACTACAAAATTGGTTGTAACTTAAAATTACAATTTTATTCGATATATTTTTATTGTATTGTAGGTGAATTTTGACAAATTCACCATTAGATTACATATTTTTTTATATCCTTCATGCTTGTAAAATTTCTAGAAAATTAAAAATGAATAGCTATGTCATCAATAAATTGTTTAAATTGCAAGTTTTTGTAATTTAAAATTATGCATAAAATATAAACTTATAGATTACATAATAAATAATATCCGATTGACATAAAATTTGGCATGTGTATTAAGAGCGTAAAGAACTTTCAGTGGTTAGATTTTCAAAATATGTAATAATATTTATTTTATTGAGTAAGGTTATAGCCTTAGGTTACAACTAATTTTGTAACTAAATTTTGTACTATTGGAAAAGACTCTTGTAGTTGCAATTTTACATGCCACGCACCAAAGTTTTGCGCTGAGTTGCTAATGCTCTAGAATTCATGGGTTGTCTCTTCCCCTTTCACTACAGCCTACATAACTTGTATAACTAACATTTTCATGGCTCTTATACTTTTAGTCTTATGTCTTCTCTCCATCTCCTACATTTGGGTGTTTTTATCTCATTGTTGATACCCGTTTTTGACAAAAGGCCCAATAGCAAAAAAAACCCGATAGTAAAGGAAGATGAAGAAGGAAAAGAATGGAAGAAACATGATAGAAGCAAGTGGGCCATGAGAGCTCAAGGAAAGATGTAAAAGTCCAATGGGCCAACATGGCAGGAAGTGACAGTTAGCAAGTCCATGAGCACAACATGAGATAAAAGTAAAGCAAGTGGGTCATGAGAGACCAAGGAAAGAGGTAATAGCCCAATGGGCTAACATGGCAGGAAGTGACAGCCAGCGGGCCTATGGCACAATAAGAATTAAAAGTAAAGCAAATGGGTTATGAGAGCCCAAGGAAAGATGTAAAAGCCCAATGGGCCAACATGGTAGGAAGTGATAGCTAGCAAGCCCATGGGCACAATGAGAGGTAAAAGTAAAGCAAATGGGCCATGAGAGCCCAGGGAAAGAGATAAAAGCCCAATGGGCCAACGTGGTAGGAAATGATAGCCAACGGACCTATAGGCATATAGGAGGTAAAAGTAAAGTAAATGGGCTATGAGAGTCCAAAGGAAGAAGTAAAGCCCAATAGGCCAGCAGATCCATGAGCACAACAAGAGGTGAATGTTAGGATGTGTGCCCTTAAATCCTATTGTATGATGCTATGTATGACATTATGTATGACTTAATGTTATAATTAATAAAGTTGTTTTTATCATTATCTAAAATAATGGCAACATGAATATTTGGACATTATCATATAGTCCATGAGATGCATAGTATGTGATTTATGTGAAAAGTCACAGAAGATATAAATTACAAGTTCTTTGTAAACTCAAAATTATAGTTCGTAGTCGGTGATGAAATTAGGCATTTCATTTGCGAAGACTATAACATATCAACTAAGATGATTTGTCTTGATAATGGAAGTGGAGACTTCTGGTTGGTAAGTTGATATGTTTTAAGAGTTAAGATATATTGAATTGGACCGTTGTGAGATTTATTATTCCCCTAACGACTGTCAAATGAATAATAAATCTCACGACTTTTATTTGCATGAACTCTTAATCTTAAGAGAATAATAGACCTGATCATAAGGTGTAGGTTACTTTAATATATCGCGATCTAAAGTTACGATCAAAACCTCAGTATGTTGGGCAGCCACATTTAGTGTTGATGGAACATATATTCTCAAGATAGAATTCATAATCTCTTAATGGAGATATAAAGTATTCCCTTGAGATAAATTTAATGGATTTAGTTATTCAGAGTGTTAGGCCTAACCACTTTAGTAAGGAGATACTAAAACATATATTTATGGAATTGGATTTCATAAATATATGATGAATAACTTAAAGGATTAAATCGGGTACTCAAGGATTAAGATGTAGTAATCTTCAAAGTGGCAGTGTACATTCATGACTTTGTATTACTACGAATATTTTATGAAGGGGTTCATGTATAATAAAGTCTTGAGATATAATTTATTAATAAGGCCTAGAGTGCAATTATATCTATATAGTGATATTAAATATAATTAATGGTAACTTTGGACTTGTCAAGAGTTGACAGAAAAGCCCAAGGTCCATTAAAGCTAGTGTCTTATTGGTCCCTTTTGGTCCCACTCCAAGTTACACACTAAAGCCCAATTGGAAATGCCCAATATGCCAGCCCAATTAGATAATCAGCTAGTTATAAAAGGAGAAACATATATAATTTTTTATTAGAAAAAAAGGACACATCATTGTGAAATGGTGTGTATGTGTGAGTGAAATCACTCAATTTTCTCCCCTAGAAACTGATTGAGAGACTACACTTCTTATGCGTAAAGTGGAATTGGAGTGAAGATTAAAAGTATTCCCAAGTACTTCTAATATTTTGTTTTGAATTTCACCATACCAAGGTACGCTATCTTGTTCTTAAATTCTGAAATTTACATAGTGCATGTTATCAATCATGAATGAAATAGATCCATTTTTGTTGCTTCCGCTTTATGTTTTGTATGAGATACAAAACCAGATTTTCCAACAGTGAAAAATGGTAACAATGTGCAAGCTAGTGGGTTATGAAGGCCCGGGGAAATAAGAAAGAAGAAGAGCAAAAGTCCAAGGAATTGGTTTGGCAGGAAATTATGCCAAGTAAACATGTAAGCCCAGGAAGGGATGAAAAGAAATAAGGCAAACCTAAAAGCCCATGCCCTTTTCTGTAGAGGATAAACTCAGGTAGAAGAGACATGTAGCAGAAAGGAACAAAGCTAGTCAGCTTCGGTGGAAATAGCATGGGAACGAAAGAAATCAAAAAAGAGGATAGTGGAGCAAGCACACAAGGGCCGAAGCACCACAGCCTGTACCCGGCCAATATAAGGGAGGTGGACCCAAAGTCAAGGGATTCAAAGGGTGTGGTTTGGTGGTGGGGGAAAAAGAGTCTATTTCGGGTTTTTAGCCATTGCTTCTTTTAGAAAAATGCCTTACTGGAGCTCCTTTTAGAAAAATGCCTTATAAGGATGGCATTTTGCTTAAAAGAGGTAGTAGACGGTTAGGACCACCTAATGAATGCCATAGAGGTAGGTAGTGAGAGACCCAAGCTCTTATTCGTTCAGACAAAAGGGAAAGGCTTATAGCAAGGTCAAACAAAGAGAGATTTTGTCATGGAATCGGTAGTGGGAGAAAGAGAATGCACTGGCTTTACCCAATAATGGTAGTGGTGGAGCAACCAATGGGTTGGTAGGCAATTTTGAAGGGATGTCCATAACAAACCAAAAACAATTGGTAAAACTCTAGGGGTAAAAGGGAGAAATCCCATGAAGTCAACCCGCTATAAAGATGGGCTGTAGTCATAGATGAACATAAAGGAGGAAGGAGCAACCCACAGCAAGATAGTAGTAAAATACTGAGAGAGAAAGAATTGAGAAAAAGAAGAAAGAAAGTAAGTGGTAAAAGAAGAGAGAAAACATGGTAGAAAAGATGTATGCATCAATAGACCACCTTTTCGCAAACTTACTCTTTAGAATCCCAAAAGTAGTAACAAGTAGCCATTTAGGCCCATTCTCCAAAATGCACAACTTTGATGGCAAAAGCCTCTAAAAAGGCTGTTCAAGTCGGGGTTCGGATTCCTTCTTGGTTCACTTTCAGTAGAAAGATTCAACAGTTGACCTTAATCACAAATACATATACTTTTACTTGTTAGAACTCATATTTGCTGTATTAGTTGTTCTGTTGTGACATCTTTTATTATATTTGTTGTATCAGTTGTTCTGCTGTGACACCTTTTATTATATTTGTTGTATTAGTCATTCTGCCGTGACATCTTTTACTATATTTGTAGCATTAGTTGTTTTGACGTGACATCTTTTATTGTATTTTCTGTGTTAGTTGGTTTGCCATGGCATCCTTTATCATATTTTCTGTATTGGTTGCTCTGCCGTGTTAGCTATTTTGCCATTTCACTTCCTTCTACTGTAGCTGGCTCACTTGAACACAGTCCAACTCTCTACTTTGTGTGTTTCGTCGTTTGCATCCATGGAGTGCTTGGCTTGCGCACAAATTGGCCTATAGCATGGTCCTGCTAAGGAATTAGGCTAGTCCCAACTTCCTGACCCATGACTTAACGGGCCTGATCATAGCAGAACCGGCCCTAACCTACTAACACAAAAGGCACCTACACACACTTAACACAAACCAAAAAGAAAAGGCAAAAAAAAAAAAAAAAACACTAAGGCTGTATTTGTTTCAAGTGTAAAAAGAATATGAAAAATATTTTACTTCACAAGGGGTGTTTGGGTTGGCTGGAAAACTTAGTCAAATAGAAAATCATTTTTGTTGACTATAAAATTAAGGGTCCTTTAGTGTAAAATAGATTACACTTCTATTTTACATTCAAACCATTTTCAGCTTCTACTTGAGAGAGAGAGAGAGAGAGAGAGAGAGAGAGAGAGAGAGAGAGAGAGAGAGAGAGAGAGAGAGCTCCCTGTTGCTCCACCGTGACCCACCTAAAACCGATCGGACCACTGTGACCCACCCATGAACTGATCAAACCACCATGCCTTCCCACCCACCCACTAACAACAACTACCACAACTAGATTGGACCATCGTGATCTCAATGGGGCCTTTAGATTGAATCGTCAATCTCATCATTGCTGCCTTTCTCTTTCTCTTAAGCTTGCTGTGGCTACCTATCTCTTTCTCAAGTCTCGCCGCCGCCCCTACCTCTCTCTCTCTCTCTCTCTCTCAAGTGTTGGGTCTGTGGAATTGGGATTTTTTGTTTTGTTTTTTGTTTCTTCGGGGTTATATATTGAGATTTTTATTATAATATTTGTTTGGAAGTTGGAAAAATGTGAGAAATGGGTAGAAAATGTGTTTTCTAGAGCATTTTCAAGAACACAAACCACAAAAGAAAATATTTTCCAAAACATTTTTCTGAATGCAATCAAATACCTAAAAATATTTTCTTTTCCCAAAAATATTTTCACCTAAAATTATTTTACACTTGGAAAATATTTTACATAAAGCCAAACACAACCTAAAAGAAAAAAAAAATATAAACATATATCTATTGTAATATTATATAAAGTAATGATTATTACATATTAATGATTACACACTCAGTATACACACCTTCTGAAATTGTGTTTTTAAAAACATGATTTTAAAGTGTACGAAGTGTGCAATAGAGAGTGCAAAAAGATTTTCCTATACTATATATAACATTTGGTATCTATTGTATGCATGATTTTGACTATTCAGTAACTTCGTCGGGCTGTAATTTTTTTCTTACAGTAAAATGTATATGTTCCAATGTTCATTTTTTTTTTCATTAGGTATTTAAACATGCATAACACAACCCATGGTACGTAAGCATTTGGTGTGGAGCTTGCTGCCTCATCTTTCTATAAGAATTTTATGTAACTTGCAACTATTAAAAAATGTGAAACTTTTTTGTTAATATTATACTATTTAATAACTTCATAATATTTTGAAAATTCCGTTGTTGTATTATATGTTTTTTTTTTATTTATTAACATACATTTCTTTTGTATCAATTGGATTTTTTTATTAAATGATACATAAAATTTATGTTTTGCTAATAATTTTAAAGTAAAAAAGTGAAATTTAAGGCTTCTATATATATATATACACACATATTAAAAAAATGTATTAATCTCTTATTATCCTGATATTTTTTAAGTATAAAAATTATGAGGAGAAAATGAAATAGCATGGTGGAGTAGTCACAAAACAATATAAAGTTGTTGAACATGTACATCCTTTGTCAAATATGCCATCAAAGCAATGATTTAGAAATCTCTCTTATTGAACTTTTCTTTTTCCCTTAAAAAATTCACTAGATTGCTTTTTAAAAGGTAATCTTTTTTACTGTGTTCAAATCTGAATCAATTGTCCTTCATTGAAACACCATATAAGAGATCAAATCATGCCAGCAGACTTCAATTGAGATGGCATGAAGCTATTAATAATCACACCATGCATGTTTATTTGTCCAAATCTGGAATCTAGTCCGAAAAAGTCTGGTAATTGGTACAAACTGGACATTTAATCCAAGATGTTGATATTCCTGTAAAATTAGACTAAAGTAGGTGCTTGATAACAAGTTTCTGAGAGGAAAAAGGTTAAACATAAACAAGTAGATGTAGATAAGATTTTCATCCGAACAAAGCACGCAGCATATATAATTGTTACATATATAGAATGTCTGAGATCATCTAATCATGTCATTTGCTAGGATAGAACATGGAACATTTAATGATCCACAAAATTCCAATTAGTACTAACTCCATACTAGTACATTGATATGGTACTAACTCCAAACTAGTACAATAATATACAATGAAGATTGTTTACAACTCACTAGGTGAGAGGAAGGGAGAGAGAGAGAGAGAGAGAGAGAGAGTACTAATTGTTAGTAACAAACATTAATCTTGCTCGTCAATGGTCCTCTGGAATGCTCTCCAAAGCTGGCCTCCAATTGCTATTTATGCCTTCATCACTTGTTCTAACTTCAGAAATCTTCCTTCCTCTCAACTTCAATGCATTTACCAATTGCTCCACAGAAGAATACTTTAAGCCCTCCTTACAATCCAAAATTTGTTTCAACTCTTTCTGGGTCACCACCACTCTAATCCTCACAACCCCACTTCTAGAATCACCTTCACTGCTTGTACCAACATTAATATCATCTTCTTGGAGCTTGAACCTTACCACCTTCTTCTTCTTCTTCTTCTGATCCCCATCAACAAGCTTCACTGGCTCTAACTTGGATGCTGTAGACGGCTTTGTTTGTTCAACCACTTCTGCTTCCTTTGGCACCTCTTCTTCTTGTGCTAAGCTCTTATTACTTAAGCAATTTCCCATGATACAGACGAAAGAAACAAAGAGAGAAACGGAGAGAGAGAGAGAGAGAGAGAGAGAGGACAGAGCAAATACGTCCTTGTGTATTTGAAGAAAGAGAAGGGTGGAGAAAGCACATGGACTAGCTGTTATTGCGTAGAGGTATTTGAGAGTAGGAAGGGAAGGGAGATTCTCTTGCTTGTGACCAACACAACCTATATATTAAGCTTCTTGATGCCCTTTTGTCTTGGCTTTCCATGTTGTTATGTGAATAAATATTAACATGGTCGTCTCTGTTAGCTTGTGATTATAGTTTCTTAATTACTGGTCCACTACCCATACGTACTTTATGCATAAGGCAGCTGCGCTAGCTGATAAAATTATTCAATTCATTGTAATTGTAATAGATTCTTTATAGACAGTACAAAGCATGTCAGGCTTCATGCATAATGACAATCAATGAACATGTAGTGTTTAAGGCCCCTTAATCACTGCTCAAAATTTGGAGCGGTTATTGCGTGACTCTGACACCACTAAAAGTAACCTTTTATTTATTTATTTATAAAATTTGATTATACGGTTTCCACTATGATATTGGTTTCAAAACGTTGTTGAGGCAGGTATCAGGGTTAAACAACTAACATATCATGAATATAGTTAAGACTTAAGACAATTAACTATTGGTTTATAATGAAAGAAAATTGGTAGGAGGGAATAACCAATGCTGGTTTCTCAACTTGGACATGATTATAGTAACATTCTACCCATTGCCATTTCTATAAGCCTTGAAAGCAGTAGTAAACATTGAATTGATGGTATGGAAATAATTCCAAAAGCTTAATATTTTAAGATTCAACCTTAAGAGAATTCTACTATATACATCTGGAGAATTTTACGAAACATTTTTTTTTAATTTTATTTTTTGTATGTATCATACTTATCTAATCTAATTTTTACGGCTAATTTTTATTTAATATATATTTATAATAACATATCAATGATTACGACTAAGTATATAGAGTAAAATTGAAGTGTGTATCATATAATATTTGGATTAATCAATCATAATCTAGTACCTTTCATCTGCACATTCAACTGTCTCATGACTCAATTGTGAACATCATCATGTTAAAAAACATCTCAACGTCTCTAATAGGTACTTTAGATGAAAGGTAGCAACTTGAAGACTTTCAACATTCAAAGTTACATGAAACAATCAGTGTCACATCAAATTCATCTAATACAAAAATTTATAGACCACCTTAAACTATAAAAATGTTTTAATTCTCCCCGGTCCAGTTCATCTATATGGGCTCTGTAAACAAATACCAAGTACCTTCATCGCGAAGCAAGTTTAGTCTAATGGTCACCCCAAACATGACGGTGACTAACCGTGTTTCTTTGCCAACCAATTTGCAACGCATACATGATAAATAGATTTTTCACAGATTATAAAACTAAAAATCAATGATTTGATTTTACGAAAACAAAAACAAGTCAAAGCAAATATAGAAATAACATGGGGATTTAAATACATAATGGCAAAAAAAGCTGGTGGTGGTGGGTTCAGTGCATGTGACATGTCCTTCAAATTTAGGGAAGCTGTTTTCAAGTTATTTGCGTAGGGTTCCATGATATCAGGGGTCGTTGAATATATTGAAGAAGGTGCTTGCTTACGTGTGTGAACACGGTTTGTTGTTGGGGCATCTTTCTTTCACATGGGGTTTGATTTTTTCCCATTTCTTTTTAAGTATGGAGATTTTTTTTTTCATGATTTCTTAAGGGAGTAGTAATGGAGCCTAATTGCATGTGGACTAGGAGTGAACCCATGTGACCATTTCTTACTTCTTTCTTTTAGCACTAAATATCAATGGGAGACAACTACCAAAATTCCCAACTAAAAATTTGCTTTTCATGTTTGACTATGTGACACCAATGCAATGGATGTGTTTACATTATAGAGACACTTTCACAACATAAATATATAGGCATAAATATATAGATAGAGAGAGGTCCAATATTGGTGAAGTTGTTTTTCTAACCAATGAAATACTGTCACTAATGCAAATCTGACATCACCAAATGACTTATTATTTTTTATTTCTTGAATTGATTAGGAAGTTAACTCACACATTTGCATAAGTGGTATTATTGCGTTGATTGGGAGGACGACTTTAATTTTTTTCCTAATGGATCTAATAATTTCTTGAGAAAAAAAGAGAGAAAGAGAAAGTTACAATATATTAGAGACATGTCATTATCCAAAGCAGTGGAGTTATAAGCCCCAAAGTGCAATGATTATTTCTTTGATTTTTCCCTACAAAAAGTAAATAACTAGTGAGTAGTAAACCGTTTTGCTACTGAAAGGGATCTTTCAATTGAAGAATCCTACTAATTTCACCATCCACTCTTGTAGAAAACCCCAATTATGTAGACCATCTATATATTTTGAACTGTTACATTTTTATTTATTTATAATAATTTTCTAATAAAGTAGAGTATGTTAAATTTTTATTTATTTACAATAATAATTTCCTAATAAAGGAGAGTAGATTATTTTAAAGAATTATTATAAGCTTTTGACTGGATTATCACATTTTATAAACTTATTTATGTGAGGTGCACTCGTAGAGGTATTTTTCATTTATTTATTTAAATAATGACTCACTGAGTCAACATAACAAAAATTTTTAGGAGTGTATACCTATGGATGATATATTGATACAGTAAAAAGACTCCGGCTATAAAATGTGAAATATTTGATTGTAACTGTATTCTCACTACAATAATTGTAAAGGCAACAAAAAAAAAAGCTTCAAGTTGCCCACCAACAACAACAAGAAAAGTAAGGAATAGTCATTTGACGCCTATATTCCTAAAATTAATCATATATAGGCTATCAATCAAGCATGGCAATCAAACGTAAAGTGCCCAGGGAGGGGCCTAGATATAATGGATAGTAAAAATATGGTTCCCAACATGTTAATAAGGCTCTTAAACACAATCTCAACTATATATATCAAAGCAAACTCAATAAAGAAGTTTTTAGATCAGTGGATAATCTCTACTCTCTTTAACAGAGAGAGAGAGAGAGCTTGAATTAAAAGAAGAAACTAGGTGAAAATGGGACACCCTTTCCCTTTATAATCTGAACACGCACCACACGTCTAATCTTGAGCTGGGTCGCATATGTGTCAGCTGTTCATAATCACCGCCTTCATTTTAACATCATATATTATCATTAGTCCTCGTATGCTCAAGACTTTGGCCTTATCTCTCTCACTTCCTGATCCTTTTAAGCTACCTTAATTAAGATGGATTTAATTGCATGCAATTAACACTTTATGCGGACTCCTAACAAAAACAATTTTTTGCAGACAGTACTCTAGCCAAAGCTCACAATGAACCACTTTGCATCAATTAGTTGACCTTCTATAACAAAAATTTATGGTAAGTTCTATGTTAACAGTTTATAAGTTCATCCTGTGTTCTCAGCATAAAAGCTAGCTGCTCCACTTTATTTGTACACCCAGTTCAGTTGTCATTCTCTCAAGTTATAATTAGCTAACCCGTTTGCTAGTCACAAATATGAAACGGTCCCAATTAAGTCAGGCTCATAACTCTTGGATAAGGATTGGAATGGATTGAACAAAATTTCTTTCATTGTAGAACCTGATGAGGTTCTAATTAAAAGAAGAAACTTGGATAATTGGTGTAAGTTTTCTTCTTTTAGCTAGGGTCCATTTGGGTAGGAGTGGCCATTCGTGTTTGCGTGTCAAGTTCATGTCGTGTCAATTCATGAGTATTTGACTGTATGAGTCAACACTAAACTGACATGTTTATTGAACGGGTCAAAATTCTTTAATCCTGTTGAGGTACAAATTTTCAGGCCCTAATTTCTTTAGCCCATTCAAAAAAATACCCATACAAGCCAAAGAATTATTTTAAAGCTCACATAAATATTTCCCACATATTACTTAAATATTCTCCATATTATTCTGCTCCCACAAATATTCCCTACAAATATAAGCCTTACAAATTACTTTGGGCCCTCTCACAAATATTACCTATTATATTCTACATATTATCCAGCTTGGGTTTTCACAAAAATACGCATCACATTGCTACCAACATTGGGCCACAAAATTATACTTCCTCCACAAAAAAGCTCAAAATCATTTAACTGGTGGGCAAGACCCAAAAAGCCCAACAAAATCCTTACTAAGCCTGTTGCTACACGGCACATTGCTAAGCCTGTTGCTACACGGCACCTTGCTAAGTCTGTTGCTACACGGCACCTTGCTAAGGCCGTTGCTACACGACACCTTTACTAAGTCCGTTGTTACACAGCACCTTACTAAGCCTGTTGCTACACAACACCTTTACAAAGTCCGTTACTACATGGCAATATCTTTACAAAATCTCAAACTATTTTAACAAAGCCCAAATGCTAATTTGGCACACTACTTTACAAAGCCCAAATATTAATTTGGCAAACTATTTTACAAAACCCAAATATTATGTTGGCACTATTTCTAAAAGCCCAATATTATCTTGGCACTATTTCATAAAGCCCAAATATTATTTTGACACTATTTCATAAAACCCAAATATTATTTTGGCAACTATTTCAAAAGGCCTAAATATTATTTTGGCACTATTTCATAAAGCCCAAATATTATTTTGGCAACTATTTCTAAAAGCCCAATATTATTTTGGCAACTATTTCTAAAAGCCCAATATTATTTTGGCATGATTTCATAAAGCCCAAATATTATTTTGGCAACTATTTCATAAAGCTCAAATATTATTTTGGCACTATTTCTAAAAGCCTAATATTATTTTGGCACTATTTTACAAAGCCTAAATATTAATTTGGCAAACTATTTTACAAAACCCAAATGTTATTTTGGTAACTATTTCTAAAAGCCCAATATTATTTTGGAAACTATTTTATAAAGCTCAAATGCTATTTTGGCACATATTTACAAAACTCAAAAGTTATCTTAACACTTATTTCACATATACTAAATCCCTCACTCATAGGAAATATAAATACTCATCCTTTAAGAAATACTCATTTTACAAAATTTATAAAAGCCCATGTATATCATTCATCGCAAAACTCTTCATTTTGTAGGGATAATCAAGCCCAAAGAAGCTCAAATATAAAGTCCAGCTGGGCCAGCCCAACTCATACTCAAATCCCAGCAGCTGAAGCTCACGTGAGCTAATCAGCCAAAACTCAGCACAATTCAACAGCTGGAACTCACTGCCATCAAGTTCCAAGTTGTCCAATCAGGTCAGAACAGGACACGTGTCTATCAGAGATTGAACCCTTCCTTCACAAGTTGAAATTTCATCATTTCTCATGTGACATAAAGCTGAAGCTGACTTGATAGAAAGCTGAAGGGCTTCAGACAGCTGTCTCTTCTTTCTCCTTCAACCTATTCGGTCAAGCTTCAAGAGCAGCCATGACCAAACCATCAAAGCTCTTGAAACAACTTGAAATCATCTCACTTTCATGCTAAAAATGTGTATTCTCTGGTTCATGGACCAAGCACATGAACCTCAAGTGGGGAAACTTAGGGAAATGTGGTTTGGAGGGCACCAAAGGGATCCCATCAGAGTTCACAGCAAAGGCTCCAAGGTTGACACTTGGCTTGGGGTGATACAACCTACTCTAGGGAGCTCTGAATCTAGTAGCAGCACAACCAAGATCATTAGTCTAATGCATGCTCTAATCCCATCAGCCAAGGCCAATCAGCATTCAATGCTAAGTTAGAATCCCAGCTATTATTACCCAAAACAGCAAGAATTTTCCAAAAGTTGAGCTTACCACTCTTAGCTAAAATCCTAAGAACGATTCTCTAAGGATTTTCTGAAGATTGAGAAAGATTTAACAGAAGTTATTTGCTAATTACCCCCTAAAAACCCAACTATAAATGGAACTCTCATTAATGCTTCAAGGGGGGAACAAGAACATACCAAGAAACATACTCATAGAGGAAAACTCTCACTAAACCCTTCTGTTTAGCTTTCTCTAAACTCCAGCAAATTTCTAAGTCACTAAGCTCTCAGCTTCAAGCATAGAAATTGAGTTCTTCAGCTCCTAGCTCAAAAACACCCCTCATACCTCTACTTAAGAACACATAGCTCCTCCCAGCAGAAAGTCCCAGCAACCTTACCATACATTCTCACTCATTACTCATACTACTCACAAATGACTCTCTCTACTCATTACATATACTACGTCCATGAGCATGCCTTGGCACCATAATGATCTTGTTGCGCTAGCTGGGATCTCTCTCTCTCTTCATCTTACACTAAGCTTTCCTCATTATTTGTTATTATGGAACCCATGATATTTACTTATTCGTTTACTATTGATGGTTATGATGTAACTGTTACAATAAAATTTTTTCCTCATATTATTGTATTAAAAGACTCTTCTCCAGTGCTAACAGATGATGAGTCTGAAAATATGGATATTTCCCTTAATCTGTGAAATACTCAACGACTAGAAATTTATTTTGATTTACTTTATTGCTGGGTTACTCTTTTCTGTAGAAACATTTTACGGTTGGGTTTTTTTTCTGTATAAGCACTTTACGGCTGGGTTACTCTTTTTTGCAGAAATACTTTACTGCTGGGTTACTCTTTTCTTTTCTGCAGAAATACTTTACAGTTGGGTTACTCTTTTCTGCAGAAGTACTTTACAGTTGGGTTACTTTTTCCTGTAGAAATACTTTACACCTGGGTTACTTTTCTGCAGAAACACTTTTCCACTGGGTTATTTTCTGTAGAAACATTTTACTGTTGGGCTATTTCTTACAGTATGCTTTTTAACCACACTGATGTGTCTGCTGTAGGGATTGTTTATGAGCCATTCTTGTAAGTCCCAATCTAGGCCCAAGGCATAAAATACAGTGAATTATTTGGATCTTCGCCAATAGCCTTTGGGCCGTGCATCGAGCCCATAGTTGAGTTTCGGTTTAGGCCCTCGACCCAATATAAATCTCATTTGTCGGAAAGGAAACTTTTTTGCTCCCGACAAACCCTAACACAACCCGTTTATTAAATGGGTCAATTGTGTCAACCTATTTATCAGATTTTATAAAAATGAAAATTTTTTTATTAAAAAACAAACAAATAAATATTTTTAATATAAAATCTAGAACTAAAAAATAACTGCATCATAAATAATTATTCAAAATTAAAGCATATCTCAATATCACAAATAATCAATCACAATATTTTAAAGAAAATAAAACACAACAACTAATAAGTTTATATACCTAGAGTTTGAAGGGTATATTGGTAAAATGTTATTTAATTAAACGAGTCAGACAAGTCAAACAGGTTTCATGAGTTGAACACTGTCGGGGGCGAAAAAATTTCCTTTCCGACAAATGAGATTTATGTTGGTTAAGGGGCCTAAACCGAAACTCGACGAAGAGCTCGATGCACGGCCCAAAGGCTATTGGTGAAGATCTAAAGAATTCACTGTATTTTTATGCCTTGGACCTAGATTGAGACTTACAAGAATGACCCATAAACAATCCCTACAGCAAACACGTCAGCGTGGTTAAAAAGTCTACTGTACGAAATAGCCCAGCAGTAAAATGTTTCTGCAAAAAATAATCCAGCGGTAAAGTGCTTCTGCAGAAAATAACCTAGCCGTAAAATGCTTCTGCAGAAAAGAGTAACCCAGTTGTAAAGTACTTCTAGCCGTAAAGTGCTTCTGTAGAAAAGAGTAACCTAGCCTTAAAGTGTTCCTGCAGAAAAGAGTAACTCAGCCGTAAAGTGCTTCTGCAGAAAAGAGTAACCCAGCCGTAAAATGTTTCTGCAAAAAAAAGTAACCCAACAGTAAAGTAAAACGAAATAAACTTCCAACTGCAAATGCTTCACAGATTAAGGGAAAACATCCATGTTTTCGGACTCATCATCTGTTAGCTCTGAAGAAGAGTCTTCTAATACAATAATATGAGGGAAAAATTCTATGGTAGCAGTTACATCATAACCATCAACAGTAAATGAATAAGTAAATATAATGGGTTCCATAATAACAAATAATGAGGAAAACTTAGTGTGAGATGAAGGGAGAGAAAGAAATCCCAGCTAACGCAGCAAGATCATTATGGTGCCAAGGCATGCTCGTGGATGTAGTATATATAATGAGTAGAGAGAGTCATTTGTGAGTAGTATGAGTAATGAGTGAGAGTGTATAGTACGGCTGCTGGGATTTTCTGCTGGAGGTAGATGAGTGTTTTTAAGTAGAAGTATGAGGGGTGTTTTTGAGCTAGGGGCTGAAGAACTCAGTTTCTATGCTTGAAGCTGAGAGCTTAGTGACTTAGAACTTTGCTGGAGTTTAGAGAAAGCTAGACAGAAGGGTTGAGTGAGAGCGCTTTTCTCTGAGTGTATTTCTTAATGTGTTCTTTTTCCCCCCTTGAAGCATTAATGGAGAGTTCCATATATAGTTGGATTTTAGGGGGTAATTAGCAAATAACTTCTGCTAAATCTTCCATAATCTTCAAAAAATCCTTAGAGAATCGTTCCTAGGATTTTAGCTAAGAGTGGTAAGCTCAACTTTTGGAAGATTCTTGCTATTTTGGGTAATAATAGCTGGGATTCTGACTTAGTATTAAATGTTGATTGACCTTGGCTGATGAGATTAGAGCATGCATTAGACTAATGATTTTGGTTATGCTGCTACTAGATCCAAAGCTCTCTAGGGCAGATTGTATCACCCCAAGCCAGGTGTCAACCATGGAGCCCTTGCTGGGAACTCTACTGGGATCCCATTGGTGCCCTCCAAACCACATTTTCCTAAGTTTCCCTATTAGGGGTTCATGTGTTTGGTCCATGAACAAGAGAATACACGTTTTTTAGCATGAAAATAAGCTGATTTCAAGTCGTTCAGGAGCTTTAATAGCCTGGTCATGGCTGCTCTTATTTCTTGTCTGAATGGGCTGGAGAAGAAAGAAGGGATAGCTGGCTGAAGCTTCCTAGCTTTCTGTCAAGTCACCTTCAGCTTTATGTCACATGAGAAATGATGAAATTTCAGCTTGTGAGGGAAGGGTTTAACCTCTAATGGACACGTGTCCTCTTCTGACCTGATTGGACAAGTTGGAACCTGATGGCAGTGGGCTCCAGCTATTGAATTGTACTGAGTTTTGGCTGATTAGCTCACGTGAGCTTCAGCTGTTGGGATTGTGTATGGGTTGGGCTGGCCCAGTTGGGCTTTGTAATTGAGCTTCTTTAGGCTTGGTTATCCCTACAAAATGATGAGTTTTGCCATGGGTGATATACATGGACTTTTATAAATTTTGTAAGAGAGGTATTTCTTGAGAAGTTAGTATTTATATTTCCCATGAGTGAGATATTTAGTATATGTGAAATAAGTGTTTAGATAATATTTGAGTTTTGTAAATATGTGCCAAAATAGCATTTGAGCTTTATAAAATAGTTGCCAAAATGATATTAGACTTTTAGAAATAGTTGCCAAAATAATATTTGGGCTTTTGTAAAATAGGTGCTAAATTAATATTTTGGGCTTTGTAAAATAAATGCCAAAATAGTATTTGGGCTTTTGTAAATAGTTGTCAAAATGATGGCTTTTAGAAATAGTTGCCAAAATAATATTTGGGCTTTATGAAGTAGTGCCAAATTAATATAGTGCCAAATTAGTATTTGGGCTTTGTTAAAATAAGTGCCAAATTGGTATTTGGGTTTTGTTAAAATAGGTGCCAAAATAGTATTTGGGCTTTGTGAAATAAATGTCAAATTAATATAGTGCCAAGTTAGTATTTGAGCTTTGTAAAATAGTTGTCAAATTAGTATTTGGGCTTTGTTAAAATAGTGCCAAATTAGTATTTGGGCTTTGTTAAAATAGTGCCAAATTAGTATTTGGACTTTGTTAAAATAAGTGCCAAATTAGTATTTGGGCTTTGTGAAATAAATGTCAAATTAATATAGTGCCAAATTAGTATTTGGGCTTTGTAAAAGAGTTGCCAAATTAGTATTTGGACTTTGTAAAATAATTTGAGATATTTGTAAAAATATTGCCGTGTAGTAACGGACTTAGTAAATGTGCCATGTAGCAACGGGCTTTGTGAAGGTACTGTGTAGCAACGGGCTTAGTAAGGTGCCGGGCTTAGCAAAGGTGCCGTGTAGCAACGGGCTTAGCAAAGGTGCCGTGTAGCAACAGGCTTAGCAAATGTGTTGTGTAGCAACGGGCTTAGTAAGGTGTTTTGTTGGGCTTTTTGGGTCTTGCCCACAAGTTAAATGATTTTGGGCTTTTTGTGGATGAGGTATAATTTTGTGGCCCAATGTTGGTAGCAATGTGATGAGTATTTTTGTGAAAACCCAAGTTCGATACGATGTGGGATATAATGGGTAATATTTGTGAGAGAGCCCAAGGTAATTTGTGGGGTTTATATATAGGGAATATTTGTGGGAGCCCAATAATCATGGAGAATATTTAAGTAATATGTGGGAAATATTTATGTGGGCTTTGAAATAATTCTTAGGCTTGTGTGGATATTTTGTGAGTGGACTAAAGAAATTAGGGGCTTGAAAATTTGTACCTCAACAAACACTAACCCAACCCGTTTATTAAACGGAACAGTTGTGTCAACCCGAATATGACACAAACCCATTAAGGGTCCGTTTGGATATAGCTGAAAACTGAAAATTGAAAAACACTGAAGCAAAATAATTTTTTAATGTGTGAAAAACACTGTTCATGCCTAAAATCACTGTTTATGAACAGTGACAGATGCGCGTCCAGAAAAAAAGGGCTGAAACGCAAACGCACTGCATTTTAGCCCAATCCAAACGTTACCTAAGTCTCAACCTATGACTTGATAATTTTGTGTCGTGTCGAGTTTGCGGGTTGTGTCCAATTTTGCCATCCTTACGTTTGAGATTCGTTTATTTTGGTGAAACTGAAAACTTTTTGGGACGTATGAAAATTAGCTGAAATAGTATAGTAAAACTTATAAATAGTACCAAAAGTGCAGTGAGACTTATGAATAATAGTAAAAATAAACTGAATAGCAAAATAAGTTGGCAAAAATAATCTTTGCCAAACAAACACTTGCTGTATTTTTGAAGCATTCGATAAATTTTGGATATTTCTTTTTTCTTTTTTAAGGAAAGACTTGGGTTTAATTTTCTTCTTTCTACCAGTCTTTTTGGAGTGTTTGTTAAAGTTTTTGGATAAAATAATAATAATAAAGATAAAGAAGCTGAAGCTAAAGCTTGTTTTGATTGTTTATCCTTGGAGGACACCATTCTTGATTGGTCGATCTACGCTTATATCAGCAACATCCGTAGTGTTTCTCTTAGTTTTAGTTCTGCTAAGTTCAGTTGGGTTCGAAGCTTGGGCGATGCAGCCGTGCATAAAACTGCCAAATTTGCTCTAATTTCCTTTCATTCTTTTTATTTCACTAATGGTAATCTACCTCTTGTTATTGATATCAAGTATGCTTGTAAGGCATATTACCTTTCTTGTTCTCCTTGTTTGGTTTAATGTTATTGCAAATTATCAAAAAAAAAAGAGAAGAAGTTATACATTATGTAAGTTTTTTTTTTTGTTTTTAATAATCTTACATCATTTAATAGCTTTTTGTTGTTGGATTAATATAAGGCCATAAGGAGTAGAGCCACACTAGGGCCCAATGGTGCCCTAGGCTCTCTAATTTTAATAATTTATTTCTTATTGCCCTTATAGCTACTACTTTTTAATTTAGATTTTGCCTGTGATTTCTGTCAAGGTCTCATTTGGGTCATCTTGACATTGTTATGTCTAGGAGGGAAATACTGGGTTTTCTGGTACATACATTGTGTATTAGCACATTGGATTGTGTGTGTGTCTTGTTTAAGATAGAGTTGGTTTGGCTTTTGAATTTTAAGGAGAACCAAAGTGACAATACTCCTATTTTGGTCAATTTGGTAAAAAGGTCTGGTTTGCAACTTTATTAAAGTTCAAAAAATGGAGAAAATATTGTTAGGGTAAGTTCCACTTTTTTAAACAAAAGAAAGCTATTACAGGACAGAAACTTGTTAGTTTTCTTTCCAGCACTCTTGGCAATAAGAATCACAGCCTTAAAGCTTCATTTTTTTGGAATCATAGAAAATATTTAAGTATATGCACATTGCGCAAATCTTGCTAAATGAAGTATTCTTAATGTTAGTTGAGTTATTGGAACTACCCACCTGAATGTTGTGACAAAATTCATAGCCCCTAGCTTGGTTGTGTTGACTTGAATTATAGGCCAAAACATGATCTTGTGTATAAAAAGCATATCATCAATGTAGAGAATGGTGTGAGTTCCAGTTAGTTTAAACGGTAAAGTCTTTTTCCTTGAATAAGGAATCTAGGTTCAAATCCTTCCTACACTAAAAAGAAAACCATTAATATCTTGGCTTGATCAGTTGATCATACAAAACAATTATTATGGAATAGATGCCATAGGTTTCAAATTGTATCATATCTATATAATGAAAAATGTAGAGAAGAAGATTCAGTGGTTCTAAAGCAAAACACCTTATCCAAATAGTGCAGCACCAATGAGCTGTCTACCATTATAGTCTGACAACAAAGACTTTATATTTTGAACAAGTTGTCGGCATTCATGAATAAGATTTAAGCTGCTAAAGTTGGCAGCAGCGTTTATTCTTTAGAGTTCAGAGCTCTTGTTGTTGTACTACTAAGTGGCCTGAAAGAAAAGATTTGTAGGTTTCTACTGTTTAGCTCCCTAAACAGAAATAGGGGGGAATTCAAGAAAGAGAAGATGACTTAACATATTGATATGTATAGATTCTTCTGGGAAGCACGGGTGCGGTGTTTGGGCCGCCGCACCCGTGTCCGACGAGGCTCGACGCGGGGAGGTGCAGGCGACGCCACTGTCTGCGCGTCCGTGCCGCGTCGGGCATTAAAATAATAATATTTTCGGTGCGATTCTCGCCGATACGGCGCCGACGTGCGCGAAATCGGGCTGCCGCGCGCCGATTCGGCCAAAATCGGTCCGTATCGGTCGCAACACCGATACCGGCCGATATGGCCGAAATTCAAAAAAAAAAAAAAAAAGGTGCGCAACGCACCATTTTACATGGCCGAAAAAAAAAAAAAACGCAAACAGTGCATTTTGGAAAAAAATTTAGAAACCCTTATAGTTATAGCTCTCACAGATCACTCTCAGCCAAAACTCTCTTCAATTTTTTTTCAAGTCCGGTTCTGCTCTCAAGTCTCAGCCGACCCAGCCTGCCTCTTCAATCTTCACGCTTCTCTCCCACTCTCTGCCTTCACTCTCTCTCCCATTCTCTGCCTTCACTCTTCAACACATCTCATTTTTCAGCGCTCCACTTCGTCTCCCTTGCTCTCTGTCTCCCCTCATTGTCAGGTATCATAGCTCTCACACTCACACTCTTAGTTAATTGTTAATAGATGATTTTTTATTTAGTTAATAGTTATTATGATTTGTGATTGTGTTGTGAATCTATGATGAGCTGATTTTTTTATTTATTTTATTTTATTTTTTGTGAGTCTTGTGACACAATGGTTTAATTTTTTATTTAGTTAATAGTTATTATTACTCAGATTTGTGATTGTGTTGTGAATTCTGTGATGATCTGATTTTTTTATTTTATTTTTTTGTTAATCTTGTGACACTGGGGTTTGATTTTTTATTTAGTTAATAGTTATTATATATTTGGAAATTATTTGTAGGTTAAATTGAATCTGTTGAATTTGCAATGGATGAAGCTACTAGCACAAAAAGTTCACCTTCATCTAATGAAGGAGTGCCAAATGATGAAGCTCCTCTTTGGCAGTATGTGACTAAAATAGAAAAACCATCTGGTTCTACTGTTAAATCAGGTGGAAACACACACTTTAAGTGCAACTATTGTGGTAATATTTATTTGGGATCCTATTCTAGGGTTAAGGCTCATTTATTAAGAATTGTTAATAAAGGTATTAAAGTATGCCCTAGTGTGACACTGAGCCATAGGTTGGAAATGCAACGAATGCATGATCAGGTTGAGAATGATAAGTTAGAAAGAGAACGGAGAAGACAAATTCCCTTATCCCCACCTCCCCCAAGCCGTGGGCCTATTGGGAGTAATCCCTCATTTTGGACACAAGAAGAGAGTGATAGTACAAATCCCTTTGATGGTAATAAGAGGAGGAAGGTTGTGAATCCTACAGTGGAGAAATTATTCCAGAATAATGCTAGACATGAATTGGATAGTCAAATTGCTAGGATGTTTTACACCGGTGGGATTTCGTTTAACTTTGCAAGGAACCCATATTATCGTAGTTTCTATTCATATGCTGCTACTCATAGCATTCCAGGTTATGTTCCTCCTGGATACAATGCCTTGAGAACAATACTTTTGCAAAGAGAAAAAGCTCATCTTGATAGACTTTTGAAACCAATTAAGGACTTTTGGGTTGAAAATGGTGTAAGTATAGTTTCTGATGGATGGTCAAATCCACAAAGGAGGCCTCTTATTAATATTATGGCTGTATCAGATGGGGGTCCAGTGTTTATTAAGGCAATTGATGGGTCAGGTGAGTTCAAAGACAAACATTATATTGCTGGGGTGTTGAGGGATGCTATAAAAGAGATTGGACATGAGAAAGTTGTCCAAGTCATCACTGATGATGCTAATGTGATGAAGTCTGCTGGAGCTCTTATTGAGGGTGAGTATCCTAAAATATTTTGGACACCCTGTGTTGTCCACACTCTCAATCTAGCTTTGAAGAATATTTGTGCAGCAAAAAACACTGAAAAGAATGAAGTTACATATGAGGAATGTAGTTGGATTACACGTATTGCTGATGATGCATCCTTCATACGTGTTTTTATCATGAATCATTTAATGAGGTTGGCAATGTTTAATGAATTTTGTCCATTAAAATTGCTTCAAGTTGCTGATACTAGATTTGCTTCGGTTGTTATAATGCTAAAAAGGTTGAAGTTGATAAAAAGATGCCTTCAAGCCATGGCTATTAGTGAGCAATGAGCTTCTTATAGGGAGGATGATGTTGGAAAAGCTCAAAAGGTGAAGGAGATGATTCTAAGTGATCTTTGGTGGGATAAGATTGATTATATCCTTGAATTCACAGCACCAATTTATGATATGATACGAGTAGCTGACATAGATAAGCCTTGTCTTCATCTTGTGTATGAGATGTGGGATTCAATGATAGAGAAGGTGAAGGTAGCAATATATCGGCATGAAGGCTTGGAAGATGATGAGTATAGCTCATTTTGGAGTGTGGTGTATGATATACTTATTGAT
This sequence comes from Castanea sativa, assembly GCF_040712315.1. Lineage (NCBI taxonomy): Eukaryota > Viridiplantae > Streptophyta > Magnoliopsida > Fagales > Fagaceae > Castanea > Castanea sativa. The sequence goes on from NC_134018.1 coordinate 32,358,487, forward strand.
CGTTGGACTAAAAATTGTACTCCACTACACTGCTTGGCTCATTCTTTAAATCCTAGGTAAGTACATTTATTTTCTATTTTCTTTAGTTCCTCCTTCTAGTAAAACACACGTTTCATTTATATTTGTTTTTTAATCTTTAACTCTAGGTATTACTCCACTGAGTGGCTTTTGGAGAATTCAAAACGCATCCCTCCACATCGAGATCATGAAATTTCTACGGAAAGGAGCAAGTGTTTGGATCAATTCTTTGAAGATGTGAATGAATTAAATGTGGTGAAGTCTGAGTTTGCTGCATTTTCAGGAGGGAGGTTTCCTTCACCAGCTGTCTTGACAGATAGGTGGGTCTTACAACCTTTGGTTTGGTGGCAATACCATGGCTTCGCATTTCCAACTCTTCAAACCCTTGCCCTTAAACTTCTTGGACAACCTTGTTCATCCTCATGTGCTGAGAGGAATTGGAGCACATACAAATTTATTCATTCCTTAAAAAGAAACAAAATGGCTCCTGCACGCGCTGAGGATTTGGTATATGTGCATTCTAATCTTCGACTCTTGTCAAGGCGCAATGCGGAGTACATAAATAGAGATACAAAGATGTGGGATATTGTAGGAGACTCTTGGAATGAGAGCGACATACATGGAGGAGCTGGAATTCTTGAGAATGCAGCTCTTACACTTGATGAGCCAGAGTTGGAGGCCATGGTTATTGGGAATGTTAGCACTAGTGTTACTACTAGTGAAAGTGAAGTTCAAAGTGAAGCTATTGATCTTGATGACGATGAAGTTGGTGTTTGATTGTCTTGTTGATGTATCTTTTTTTTTGTTTTAGTTTCAAACTTGTGAGTTGTATTTTAATTTTCGAACATCATGGAATGTTTATATAATGGAGTTGTATTCTAGTTATTATTTACTATTGTTCTTAAATTTGGTATATGTTTATATAATGTGAAAAAAGTATGTTTAGCAATATATTAAAAATATAAATAAAAATATTTTTAATAATTTTTTAATCGCCGCACCCGCACCCTACTTTTTCAGAAATTGTTGAGTCCCACACCTGCACCCAAATCCCGAAACGCACCCGTGTTTCATAGAGATTCTTTCCTGCTCCTATTGTCAAAGGCCTATATACTACCAGAAGGCTGAACCACATAACAGTTTGTACAAATGGATCATAAGCATCTTTGAGATTTCATGCTCCATTTCAAAATTAGGCTCATTATGATGGCTTTAACTTGACCCAAAGATCAGATATTTTTTTTTGTCTGATAAACAAAACAAGAGAGTGTATGGCAAACTATTATATGTTTAAAATATACTATTTAACAAAAATGTCACATCACGTGAATAATTGAAATTTAATTATGCATTCTCCTCTTCCATATTAATACATTAAATGTCTTCTCACAGATGCACACATAGATATGGAGTTTGAAGCATATGTGCAGAAATTATAAACTCTGTACTTTATGCCACCATGCTCTATTCTCTCTATGTCTTTCCCTCTCTGTGTATGTGAGTCACTTGCTGAGTAGTACATATACCTATATGCAGGCCTGTGTGAGTCCCATTGTACCCCCTTATTGGTACAAAAGATTCTGTTCTTATGGAAATAAAGTCCACTGCATTGGCTCCTGATATTTCTCCAAGTGGGGACACTCAACCCTTTATTCCTCTTTTAGCTCCATCACCGTTGACACCATTCACAAATAACACTTTGCCAATATTATCAGGTTTTCCTTACCTTCCCTTTATGGCAACTGCAAAGCCTTATAATTTAATTGGATGCATTATTCTCTGTGATTTCATCTTTAAAGGCTATTGCCACAAACTATTGTATCATATGAAGTAATTCTGTCCTCCACGCGTGTTTAAACTAGAACCGTAATTAATATTTGTTTGTCATAATTGTAAAGTTGTGATTTCCAATCATATTGTGTTGACTTTAATTTCGTGCCAAATTTTATTGTAATTTCTTCAATCATTTTCCTTGTATGCATGTGGGTTTAATTGCAAGGGATGAGTGTGAGAGATCGGTGAAGAATCAAGCTTCAAAAGTTGAACAAGTGGATTTTGTGATTGGCACGCGACTGTCTCGCCAGAAAGCAACCCGCGAAATGAGCCACGTGTAGAGCACATGACTGGAAGATGAAGAGTCATGCCAGGCTGGAGTTTTCGTGACTGTATTGCGGGTAAGGCCAACTCGCGAAGGACCTGCGAAACTTTTTGTTTGGCAAAAAGTTGTGTTTTGCTTTACCAAGTATTTACCCACACAATATATACGCTTATTACTCACAAATTGTAAGGAGTGCTTTTCAGAGAGAAAACCCTAAAAATACACTTGAGAGTTAGAGATTGTTATATCCACAATCATCTACACATTTCCTTGTGGTTTTTTCTCAACTCCTACCTCTTTATCTCTATATCTTTGAGAGGTGCTTGCTCACTCCCAAGTGCAGGAGATCGTAACAATATAATTCTCGGAGTACCGAGGTTGAATCACAAGGAGCATGGTAAATTCAAAGACAATATAAGTAAATAATAATTTTGGTGAAGAAGAAAAATACTTTTGCTTGGTGATTATTAACAAGAATAATAATAAAAACTGATTTAAATCAATAATGTAAATACTAGGGTATCGGGGTGTTTTCCTATATTGATATGAGATTCTTTGTGATCTAAGACAATATCTATTTCATAATTGATTGTTCTTATACAATTAAAAACTTATGATTCGGTTGAACTGAGACAATTCTAGAATGTATGATAACCTCAATTAATAATGCGGTCAGAAATTTTTTTCAGAAAAACCTATTCACTTTAAAATCTGATTTCTATTTGAAACTATTAGAAATTCATCTAAACAATTAGAAAAACATGATTGAACTTATTGAAAGCATGGAAGAACTAATGCATCAAAAGATCTAATCGAACAATCAAATATGTTGTTGATAAAATCTTAGAAAGAATCACATTGAATTTTCATACCATTTAGAAGAAACATAACCCCTAGCCCTAGCAAAGAGTTTAGGCTGCCATTAGAGAAAGGAAAATACAAGTTTTCTCTGTCAAAAATTCGTTCTCCCAGCCTCCCTTCCAAACCCTAACATAAAAGTGTCCAAAAGAAAATAAAATTGTTACTATTTTAATTTCCGTCCAGGTTTATAGAGGTAACTTGTGAGTTAATTTCGACCTTCAAAAATTGTGAATTTCGCAAAACTCAAAACTGTAAAATTGTAGATAATTAAGTTACAGTTCCAACCCATCTAGTCTTGTGTCAATTGGATTTTTGAGGAGATAGATACGCCCAAAATACTGATTAGTGCTCAGATTAGATTTTTCCTTTTCAGATTCTACCTCTTTGATTTCTTTCCTTATTTGAAGCCTCCAATCATGGTAGGCGATCCAAGCACTCCAGCTGCACCTCCTTAGACATTTAAGCATGGTCTTTTAGCTCCACTTAATTTTAGTTTGGCCTTCATTCTCTCACAAATTCCTGTAAATTCATCTTTCTCACATGATTTCCTGAAAGTAGAAAATTACACACAATGGATGACATCTTATTCAAGAAATTATGTAAAGATAAATAATAGGGACTAATGTAAATCATGGCTTAATTATATAAATTAAGCATAGTAATAAGGAGATAACGCCCACATAAATATATAATAAGTATACATTTTAAGGCGTTATCAAGAGGTTGCTAGCCCAAATACTAACACACCCATACTGAGTGTAAAGTGAGATTTTGGTATTGCTAGGAAGCATTAGAAGGTGCCATTCATTGATGGATGCAATTAGGCTGAATTGCGGGATCCGAAAAGTTAGAGAAGACAAGGCTCCGAGAAGTCAGTTGGTAGTAGGAGCTTGGAGGGCTCAAGTATATGGGGTATACTAAGCTTGGAGGGTCTTTTGTTATTCATGTGCTCCAACTTTATCCTCTAGTGGATCGATTTCGACTTAGAGGGTCGCGGAGAGATTTTTCGCCGAGTTTTTCGATTTTCTTTTTGATAACATGTCTTGGTGTTATCTTGTGTTTGCATCTCTCTTTCCTTACTCTTGTACTTTAATTTTATTATTTATTGTTCGTGTTGAGGACACATTTTTATGTAATTGGCATATCCTTTGACAAAATGCACTTTACTTGTATTTGGGTAAATCTAAGTAGGTTTAAGATGATTATTACAAGTGGTTAAATTGAAGACATGAAGATTACTGAAGAACTGCTCAAGAAAAGTGCAAACTGTAGGTCTCGATACCTCCTCGATAGAAGCTCGATTTGTCGAGATTCATTAAAGCTCGACAGATGTCCTGATCGATCGAGCTTACGGGTTTCAGATTATAGCTAGCAACATTTTTACTCTAAAAGGCTATTTATTTATAGGTTTGTATAATTCTTATTGAACTAGGAAAGCCCAAGGTTTGTGTAAACCTATTTAGAATAGGAGAGCCCATTAAGCTCCTATTTAAAGGAGGTGGAAAAACAAAAATCTAACCCTAGAGAGCTTCATAAGGTTTTCTTTTTGAAACCTTAGTCTCCTTCTACAGAAGAAAGAGTTATTGCTGCATTTTTTGTACGCCTTTGGGTTTTGTGACCCAGCAAAGTCTCTTGCACCAATATTGAAGATCTTATTAGTGTTTCTATGTGAAGCTGCTGCAAATCAACTACCACAATCAAAGGGTTGCTGTGGAGTTAGTCACGTACTGGGATTCGTGCAAAGGAGTAAGTTGCGTATTGGGATCCGCGCAATTAGTTAGTCACGTACTTGGGAGCCGTGCATTGAAAGGAGAAATTGTCACTATAGAATGAGTCTAATTGGGTATTGGGGTAAGGGTTCAACCGTAGGTTGGTAAGGTACTTTGGATTCCTTTACTTGTAATCACTTATTGTGATAATAGTGGAATTTCGGGAGTGGTGACCTTAAAATCACCCAGTGGGGTTTTTGCTGTGTAGGTTTTCCCCATTCGTAAACAAATCACCGTGTCATTTAATTTCCGCTGCATACTTAGTTTAATTGGTGATTTGTTTGTGCTACCATACACTTTGCATGTTAACTTGATTAATTAATAACTTGGCTAATTAATCAACTTAATTTATCACAAGGGGTCAATACATTTTTGGCTTATCAAGTGGTATCAAAACAGACACACTTTGATTAGGTTTTAATCTTTGCTGTGTGATCCATTGACCCCTGTTGTCATGGAAACTCTTGCTTCTTTTGATTTGCATGATCTTGTGTTGAATGATGATGATGATATTCAAGATGCCTATTGCAAGCTTTATAGTTTTTGTATGAAATCTCTTGAATGTTCTACAAAATTAAAAACTAAATTTAAAAAGGTCAAGTTTGAAAAAGATGATTTGATTGCAAAATTGGATGAAACTAATAATTTGAATAAAAATTTTAAAAATCAAATTTCATCTCAAGTGGACAAAATTAAGAGTTTGGAAGAGCAACTAGTTGAATTTAAAACTGAAGTTGAAAATTTAACTAGTGCCAAACTTGTTGTTGAGTCTAACTCAAAAGAAAAAGATTTTTATATTCCCCCATTTAAAAGGAATAATGAAGAGTTGAAGGCTAATATTGCTGGGATAGACAAAGGTAAGCAATCTGATGTTAACGTTGAAGTTTCTAAACCTATGTCTAAAACTCCTCCTAGACTGAATAAAAATTCTAAATTTGTCCCCACTTGTCATCATTGTCATAATGTTGGTCATTTTAGGCCAAATTGTCCGAAATTGAGGTCTCTGTCAACCTCTAAGGTTAGACCTCCTTCTAGGAAGCCGAGTAGCTCTAAAACTACTCATGTTTGTCACCATTGTGGTGCCTCCAATCACACTTGTCCTAATTGTTTCAAGCTGTTTCCTCATAAGCGAGTGCCCAATAGGTCTCATCCTTTGTCTAAAGGCTCTGTACCTATTCTTGGTGAGTTGTTAAAAGTTTTGAGCTTTTTAACTCAATTTCAAGGGAATTCTAATTCCTCTATGTCCTTTAGTAGTCATACTAGGACGCGTGCCTTTTCATCGTCATGGCCAAAGAATTGTGCTGTGTGGGTGATAAAGGAGCCTAAGACTTAAGTGTCTTTTCTGTTGTCCTCAGCTTTAATTCTTTCTATCTAAAGTTGGACTCTCTTTGCTTGATTTCTTATCTGCTTTTGGAATCATGCTTTCATGCATTTGCATTTTTTTCCTATCTTGTCTTCATGCATCTGCATTTTTCTTTCATGCTTTCATGTTATTGTCTGTTTTTGTTTAGTTGTTTAGTTTTTATTTTGTGTTGTTTTCAAAATAAAAAAAAATTGAAAAATGCAAAAGCAATGTGTGGATGTGTACATCGGTTCTTGTGAACCTTAAAATGGCCATTGAAACAAAGTTTTCTAAATTTTGTATCTCTTGTAGCTTAGATGAGCATTCTTATGCACAACTAAGCAAGTGAACTTTGTGGCTCTTTATTTGTGATGAGTAAGGTTAAGTGATCTCTTGTACTTAACACTCATATCACTCTTTTTGACGGGTAGGACTAGAAAATCCTAAGAGAAAGACATAAATAACCATCTCACCATTGTTACCCGCCAATCATGATATGACATCTGTATGCTTCGGTATAGCAAAAGTGCAATGTCAATGACATCTGTATGCTTTGGCATAGCAAAAGTGCAATGTCAAAAGCTTAACATAATTGGGTATTTCTTCTCTCTTTTATATACCCATGCATGGTTTGCTTAATAAAAAGAAAATATGCAAAGAAAATAAAAGCAAAAAGATCAAAAATGCTTTAAACATGATTGCAAGTGTGTTTTTTAGGAGATGTGTGAGTTATAGGATGTACCTCAAAGGTGATAGTCCCCATCAAATAGTTATGATTGTGTGTAAGTTAAAGTGATTTTCTCATATCTTAAATCGTCATAACATAGAGACACTTTTGCAATCTTGCGATGTTTTTCACACACAACATGCAATATTCTTTGCTACTCTTGATATATGTGCAGGTACAATGTGATTTGGTCATCACAAGGTTTACATGCGTTGATGTATGCTCACTAAACTATCTTGACTTGTTTTTGAAATATAAAATTGGTTAGACGTGTTTAGTGTGTGAGTGTGTGTTTTGAGATCCATGTGCATTAAATTGTTGTTGAGAGATGATTTTGAGAGTCTAATATGTTGATTGGATCTTTGGTTAAGTTGCATGCTTGATTGCATTCATGTTTGTGTTTTTCCCTTCTCGAAAAACTGTTTTGAAAAGCAGGCTCGACACCTCCTCGATATTTGGCTTATCTATCGAGCTCTTCAGTGCATCTTATCGCAATCTCGACACCTCTCGATAGCTAGGTGGATCGATCGAGATATCTCCTGTCTGCTCGATAGATTCTCGATAACTTCTCGATCCATCTAGGTTGGCTTCTTCTCGATAGATTCTCGACACCTCTCGATTGATCGAGATACCCTTGCATGCATTTCATTTTTCTTTGTTTTTCATTTTTTTTTCCTTTGTGTCCATAGCATCTTGTTTTTCTTTTTCTTGCAGGTCTATGGTTCCTTGTTCTCCTCGTTCCCTCTGTATCAGTTTTCTGTCTATCTCCGGTCAAGTATTTTGACTTTTTATACCCTTTGGCAATCGTGTCAAAAACGGGGAGAAATTTGAGAATTGAATGTCATTCCTTAGAGGGAGTAATAGACTTAGGGGGAGAACTTCATGTTAAAGGGAAGAAAGTTTTTTGATGTAACTAACTTAAGGGGAGAGTTAATTTGATACACATTGATTTTGATATATTTTTGTGTTGTGTATCTTTTGGTTTTGTAACCATTTTTACATACATGATGCTTATCAAGTGGCATATGTGATGATATATGTGTTTCACTCTTTATCTCACATGTGTTGTTTCTTTTTACTTTTTATACACATGTTTCTTATTTATTTAACTTGTCATTGTTTTCCACATGGTACCTTGATGTGTTTTGTTTAAGTGCCTCTCAAGAAAGACAAGTTAAAGCCAAGTCAAGATTCCGAACCTTCTTTTTGCAGCAACTTCCAAGGTTCAGATCTTTTAGACTAGGCTTATTTATTTTGTAATCTTGAGTAGAATGTATTCTAGGACATTCAATGTACTCTAGTGGTTTTGTCACGGATTGCTAAAGAGGGAGATTGTTGGGGACATATTTTTATGTAATTGGCATATCCTTTGATAAAACACATTTTACTTGTATTTGGGTAAATCTAAGTAGGTTCAAGAGATCATTACAAGTGGTTAAATTAAAGACATGAAGATTATTCAAGAACTGCTCAAGAAAAATGCAAACTGTAAGTCTCGATATCTCCTCGACAGAAGCTCGATCTATCGAGATTCATTAAAGCTCAACAGATGTCCCGATTGATCGAGCTTATGGGTTTCAGATTATAGCCAGCAACGTTTTTACTCTAAAAGGCTATTTATTTATGGGTTTGTATAATTCTTATTGAACTAGGAAAGCCCAAGGTTTGTGTAAACCTATTTGGAATAGGAGAGCCCATTAAGCTCCTATTTAAAGAAGGTGGAAAAAGAAAAACCTAACCCTAGAGAGCTTCATAAGGTTTTCTTTTTGAAACCCTAGCCTCCTTCTACAGAAGAAAGAGTTCTTGCTGCGATTCTTGTACGCCTTTGGGTTTTGTGACCAAGCAAAGTCTCTTGCACCAACATTGAAGATCTTGTTGGTGTTTCTATGTGAAACTGCTGCGAATCAACTACAACAATCAAAGGGTTGCTGTGGAGTTAGTCACGTACTGAGATTCGTGCAAGGGAGTAAGTCGCGTACTGGGATCCACGTAATTGGTTAGTCATGTACTTGGGAGCCATGCATTGAAAGGAGAAATTGTCACTATAGAACAAGTCCAATTGGGTATTGGGGTAAGGGTTCAACTATAGGTTGGTAAGGTACTTGGGATTCCTTTACTTGTAACCGCTTGTTGTGATAATAGTGGAATTTCGGGAGTGGTGACCTTAAAATCACCCGGTGGGGTTTTTACCGTGTATGTTTTCCCCATTTATAAACAAATCACTGTGTCATTTAATTTCCACTGCATACTTAGTTTAATTGGTGATTTGTTTGTGCTACCACGCACTTTGCATGTTAACTTGATTAATTAATAACTTGGCTAATTAATCAACTTAATTCATCACAAGTGGTCAATACGTTTTTGGCCTATCAGTTCGTATGTATGCACTAGAGTAGATTCGGTGATTGCGCTTATTTTACTCTTGTTCTGCACTTAGATAAGTTAGAGTAAAAGCAATCTAGTCATGATTTTAATATTGGGGGTTTAAACAAGCTATTGTGTTTTAGCATAAATACGACCTTTCAATAATTAAGTAGCAAGTTTTATGTAGCAAAACACTAGTGTAAGTTTGGACATGTATGGTCTGTGGACCGAGAATATAGGGGGATTCTAGAGCTATGATAAGAGAATGGATGTTGGAGATTACATGGTGGTGTAGTCTTTGTCATTGGCAAGATCAACCACTAAATCAAGTTCACTTCTACAAGGACAATGTGTGGAGAAGGTCAAATGAGATAAATTTCGAAATATAGATTCAAGGATATAGTACAGTGTTTTAACCAAATAAATGATTAGGAATAGTTATTCTATCCAAGTTGCTTATTTGCTTGGCAAAAATATTGACTCATCTTTCCTGCATAACCACCGTTATAGTGAAACAAACACATCACGCCCCAAATCCGTATAATACAAGTTTAAGTACATGATTAACTCGTGGGTTCCACAGTTTTGGGTTCCAAGAGTGCAGAATGGGAGTGACCAACAGGCAGGGACACTTTGGGTGTGGGCGAGGGTACTGAGTAGGAGCAGGAAGCCTAGGAGGCAGCAACACCCTCGTGCCCACAAATTGCTCTGAAAGCAATTGGTGGAACACAACAACAGGTCAACATGGTATTCAACAGCAGAGACATTTTCTCCTTGTTGTCTCTATGGGTGGGAAGGGACTAGAGTAGGGATGGTTTTGCCTTTTGGTTTGATACCCAAAACCCTTTATTTATAGTTTCTAGTTTTCTTAGCCTCCAAGGCACATACATGTGTAGTGTAGATGTAGAGTATCATTTGCTGCTCAGAGCACTCTAAATGATGCCTATCAATTTGATTAAAGGACTATAGACACTTTGACATGCTGTGTGTGTTTGCATGTGTGTGAGGAATTGGCTGATACTTTTGAGGAATCAGGTGATCATAAACTAATGCTCCTATAGCATGCCTGATTTCTGGTGGATCAATCAATCAAAAAATCTTATAGGGGACCTAAGTGTAAATTGATCAACTCATTAATGTAACAACTCCTTATTCCCCATTAAAATTGAGCATCTTGAGCTCTAATCAAATGAGAAATGAAGTCTGTAAGTTTCCAAAAATCGTGCAAAAAGATCAATAATATTGATTCAATACAAAACGGCACCTAATCAAATCCTATTATGAATAAGGATTCTAATCCTTCTTGGTTTTCTTGAAACTCTTATGCACAATTTTTGCGGCCTTCTGTTCCTAATTTTTTTTTTGAAAAAATTTAATGGTGATTTTATTTGTACCTCTTGAATAGAAATGAAATCCTAGTGAAAATCTCAAAACTGTAGATTTTAAGGCTTAGCCTCACAACTTTGGATTAGGTTTTCTTCTTCGCTAAGTTTCTCGACTTCTAAGACTCTAAGTCCCTTCTTGGCAGCTTCCAACGGCCCTCTCTATGCTTAAGAGAGAGTAAGGTTTCTTCTTTGTATCAATCCCAAAACCCTAGCTAAATTAGGAATTAATTCTCTCTCTCTCTCTCAATGAGAAACGCTAGAGGTCCACCAATGTTTTTAGAAATTGCTCAGTGACCCTTTATTCAACTATTGATGCTATTTATTAAAACAAAACAAGTACCCCAAAGTTTGTTTTAATAACTCCAAGGTTCTTGCCAAATTAGATTTCATTCAACTATTTTCTTTTCCTAAGTGTTTCATAAATGGTAGGAAAAATAACAATTTAACCCAAATCCAATACCTAAGTTGTTTAGAAAGGATTTTTGTTTTTTAAAGAAAGAATGTTTAGAAAGAAAAATACTAAATCAGTTAGAAAATGAGGGGGTTTCAAAATGTTCCCTAAATATTAATTTGAAACAATGAATGGATAATGGATCTTTGAATATGAACCATAGCCTTCAGTAATGATGATGTTTTGTTATAGTTCTTTTGACCAAATAGTAAAAAGGGTAAATTTTGAAAATTATGGTAAGTTCCATTTTGGTCCTTAAAATTTAGAAGGTACAGATTTTTCCTCAAAATTTGAGGTCAGTTCAATATTGTTCCATTAAATATGGTGTTAATTTGATTTTGGTCCCTTAAATGATAAATCTGTGGTTTCATCAATTTGGTTCAAAAAATATTGGGTGTTTCAACATCCATTTAGTCAAATATACAGAAAAATAGATGGAGGGACTAAATTATTTCCTTTTTGAAATTTTAGGGACCAATCCAAACATTTAAAATTTGAGGGACCAAAATTGAAATTACACCCAATTTCAGGAACAAAAAGCATATTACCCTAGTAAAAACAGAAATGGTAATACTCAAGTAGGAAAGGTGGAAGCCACAAATGGACTAAAAAATTCATGGGCCCATCTTTTAACTAAGTGGTACTTCTTATCTATATCTATATATCTATATATTACTAAAAGTTGAAGCATAGCGTTTAATGCTGCTGCGCTCACATTAAGCCACATCAGCGTCCACGTCATTATCTTTTTTCTTTCCATTTTCTTATAATTATTTTTAATATTTTTTTATTTCATATTTATACTTCTCCAAACTTTCTCCCTCCCTTACCTTTTCATCTCCCCACTATTTCTCCAACCTTTCTTCTTCCCTCACCTTCTCATCTTCCCACTACCCTCTACATTAATATCATTCTTCATCTTTCCCTTCATCTTCCTCTATTTTTGTCTCTTCTTATTCACACCCTCTTACTATAAATTTGCCACAATCTCTTTCATTCTATGCATAGTTTTCCCTTACAAAAAAAAGGCTCTCTCTCTCTCTCTCTCTCTCTCTCTCTCTCTCACACACACACACACAATTTTTGGGTGGATTTTTATTCTTTATTTTTCTTGCGTCTTCGCTTTAGGTTGATAATTTTTTATATTCTTTAATCTACTTTAGGTTAATGCAATGTCATTATCTTTTTTCTTTCCATTTTCTTATAATTATTTTTAATATTTTTTATTTCATATTTACACTTCTCCAAACTTTCTCCCTCCCTTACCTTTTCATCTCCTCACTACTTCTCCAACCTTTCTTCTTCCTTCACCTTCTCATCGCCCCACTACCCTCTACATTAATATCATTCTTCGTCTTTCCCTTCATCTTCCTCTATTTTTGTCTCTTTTTATTCACACACTCTTACTATAAATTTGCCACTATCTCTTTCATTCTATGCATAGTTTTCCCTTACAAAAAAAAGGCTCTCTCTCTCTCTCTCTCTCACACACACACACACAAAATTTTTGGGTGGATTTTTATTCTTTATTTTTCTTGCATCTTCGCTTTAGATTGATAATTTTTTATATTCTTTAATCTACTTTAGGTTAATGCAATTCAGTTTTGTTTTTTTTAATTGTTATGTTTTTTTTTCCTCTTTTTGATTGTTAAATGTTATCCTTTTGCGTTATAAATGATTATATATAGCATATAAAAATATAATATTATTCTACTACATAGCATGATTTGGATAATTTAATTTGGTAGTTATTGTAATTTGATAGCATGATTTTTATAGTGCTCAATTTAGATGTTAAACTATGAGACTTTAATCATTTTTGTTTTTTTTTTTTAATCATTTGTGGTGGACAAAGTACTCTTAATAATTGTATTAGAAGTACTCTATAATGCCATTTATTTAGAGAAAAACAAATGTTGGCTAAACAAAAATTATTAGATAAGAAACAAATTTTATCTTTCGCAATTTTACTCTAATTATTATTATTATTTTATAACAATGCATATATAGAAATTTAATTCTTGGATTTTACTAATAATTTTTTATTTGATAATCTGTTTTGGGTGGACGAAATTACAATTTCTATAGAGAAAATAACCTTAGTAGATTATAAACAACAAATTGTTTTCCTAATTAGTCATAGTTAAGTTTTATTAATTTTTTTAGTTACTTTTTTCAGTGTTTTGGATTGTAGGCAGAAAAAATAAGTTTGAGAAAGTTTATTTAAAATTAAAAGAGTAATTTTCAAATTTTATATTCTTTTTAATGATTCACAAAATGTTATAAATAACTATTATTAAAAAATAAATATTTTCGTTAACTTGCCTTTTGAATTTATGAGAAAAATTGTATTTTTTTTTTCATTTTAGTGCAACAAAAATGATTAAATTTATGATTTATGATTGTTCCTATATTACATTTATGATTATTCTTATAATAAATAAAAATATAATTACAAAATACATTACTCTTTATTAAATTAGTTTAAATTGTATAAAAAAATTTAATAAAACCACCATAAAAATAATTATCATGTGCAACGCGCAGGTTTGTGGCTAGTATTACTAAAAGCTTAAGCGTAGCATTTAATGGTGCTGCTCTCATGTTGTGCCATATCAGCTGCTATGTCATTTTCTTTAAAAAATAAAATAAAATTTCCTTCAATTTTAAAATGGTTTTTACAATTTTTAGACCTATAAATCACAGTCCTATAAATATAGCCCACTACTTATTTATTTACTTCCACTATCATCCTATAATAAATTTGTATAATTAATCTATTACACCTCTTATTTATTTAGTCCCACTATCAAGCCCAACCCAAAGCCTTTTCAATTCAGCAAGCCTTTTCAGTTTAGCTTAAAGGAAAAAGAAATTAAAAATATCAAACGTTCAAGCCGGTTTGAAAAAAAAAGAGAAGGGGGAAGCGTTCGGGGTTTTGCGTGACCAAATAGAAACGTGAGCACAGAGAGAGAGAGAGAGTTTGAAGTATGTAACGTAGAGGGAAGCTTAAAGGGAGGAGGAAAAAAAAAAAGGTTGAAGCCTTCAGGTATTGCGTGAGAAAACAGAGAGTTTGAAAGCTACCTACCTTCCCGCTCTACCATTTCTCAGTAACGGCTGCCTATCTGATTTCCTTCCTCCCTTTATTCCTTTCCACATGGTTTATAGATACTGACAGAACCTCCCTGCTTGGTTGAGGTATCTCTACATCTCAATTCTTTTTTTTTTGGGTGCAAAACTTTTATACTCTGTTTATATTAATATGAGACTTTTTTTTTTTTTTTTTTTTCATTTGTATGTGTTTGTGTTTATATTAGACGAGCATCCTCGGCATGCCATTGATGTGTTTATGAGATTGCTTGAATGCCATTGATGTGTTTGTGAGCTTGCCTAAATGTCGTTTCAATAGTGCTATAATTTTATAGTAAAAAAAACTATTTTATTTTACCTTGGTTTATTTGGAAATATCTCAAGTCTCATTTTTTTAATGTGTTGTGGCTTATTGGAAGAATGTAAGACTCTGAAGTAGTGAAGTATAATGTGTTGGTGGCACATCTCATCCATTCCAAGGGGTTTTAAAGTGACTTTTCATCTCTCTCGATTGCTTATATTCCATGACTGAGGGAAGTAGTTTGATAGTGGTATACTGGAGTTTGTGTGGTTGTTAAGAGTGGGTATTGCTGGATTTTAGGGATTCATTGGATGTCAAGTATGTGAGTTTCTATTGTATTTTAGACTACATACAAGTATATGGTGAATTAGGGAGAAATTTTATTAAACAGATAAAATTGAGCATGGAAGCCCAATATAGTGAAGTGAATGAAAGTTAACGCTTCTGGCTTTAATTTAAATAAAGTTTTGGACCTGATTTTTTTAGGGAAAAAGAATGAAATCTATAACCTTACATAAATATTAATAAATTTTGAATTAAGATTGTGAGTTGATTTCATTTGAGGTCAGACTTTTGGAAATTTTAGGCACCTAGGTTTGGTAGATCCAAATTTTGCTACTAAAGTTGAAATTCCTTTTTTTTTTTTTTTTTTTTTTCATTTCATTTGGAAAGGTTGGGGAGGGGGGCATTCATGGTGAGATGAATTTTCTTTGATATTTAGGTAGCTTGGATCTCAGTTGGATAATATTATTGTTTCAAGTATATTACAAAGTGCTGTATAATAGTGCTATAATTTTACAGCCAAAAAACTATTTTATTTTATCTTGGTTTATTTGGAAATATCTCAGGTCTCATTTTTTTAATGTGTTGTGGCTTGTTGGAAGAATGTAAGACTTCCAACAATTGATATTAGAATCAAAGCAAATTGTTTTTGGTGTTTCAATTTTTGCAGTGAGCTTTCTGCATAATTCTGCATAATTTTACTGCATAATCCTTAGCAGCCAAAAAAACTATTTTATTTTACCATTGTATACTACATCATTTAGATTGATATCCACTTCCAACAATTGATATTAGATTGTGCTTCAATTTCAAGATTGTATAACATGGATTGGGTTTTAGAATCAAAGAAAATTGTTCTTGGTGTTTCAATTTTTGCAGTAAGTTTTTTGCATAATTTTACTGCATAATCCTTGGCATGCCATTGATGTGTTTGTGAGATTGTATGAGTGTTGTTTCAAAAATAGGAGCTGTTTATCAGATTGTACTTTTCATTGATGCTTCCATTGTATATTACATCATTTAGATTGATATCCACTTCCAACAATTGATATTAGATCTGCATAATTCTGCATAATTCTCAAAAGAGTTTAGTAATTTAGTCTTCTTGTGAGATCCATTCTGTGACATAAATACTACCAAAGGCCAAGCTTCAAAACATGGTTATATACACAATACTTTTAGAAGTACTCCCAGGCCCTCCAAACCTGTTTCAAAATTATCTCAGATTATTTTATATTTAAAGGAGTGCTCACATGGAGTGAGCTGAACCAAGAGTTGGTTACAAATATAAATTAGAAAGAACATGTACCAAATGTGTTCAGCAATAATTTTGTCAGTAAATGGAGTGAGGTCCAAATTTAGTAGATTTTCCATCCTATTGATAGTACCATTTTCAATCTTCACAGCAAAAACTTGAAACTTAGTTGAGCTTTTAGATGACCATTCGTTATTCTGTTTCAACAATAGAGAACTCCACATCTTTGTTGTCATGGGACTTGAACTCACAGAGTTCGTTGTAATTCTCATCTGCCATTGTGTAGAGGGTGCTAAAATCTGCGCCATGTTTCAGTTGCTCCCCACTGTGAAAAAAAAAGGCTTTGGATTTAGACTAAAAAGTTTAATAGATTGGAAAGGTTTTGAATGATGCACTATGATTCAATATGGTTCTTATAAATTTTCACTAAAGCAAACTCAATAATCCTAACCAAGACCATCACAACACAGTGTCATGAATATGATGAAATCTCAAGTAAAATGAATGCCTAGACAACTGATAAGTTTGCATCTCTCTTTTCCATCATATGTTATGTTGTATCATCATTTATAATCATTGTGGAGATATGAATACCCAGCAACAAACATTAGCTTTAGAGAGGAGGGGAAAAAAAAAAACCAAAGTTACAGAATCAGACTCACTTGAGTTGAAGCACAATTAAGCAGTTGAATTGGTTATAAAAAAAGTCACACTCACGTACAAAATGAATATGAGAAAATTAATAATTGTGAAGGACAGTTTGGAAAAAAATTGTAATCCTCAAATATGAAGTTCAACATAGTTGACTTTGTGGCCAATTATTTTATGACTCCATCCTAAGAATTGGCATTTACTGATTGAGAAAAAAAAAAAAACTTTTCAAAAAATTCCTTTGCATCATCAGGTGCTCATATTGAAGTTCTTTTGGAATTTCACAATTCAATGCAACATTAGGCTTTTAGATAAGAAAACAATAAGCAAGAAGTGCTTCAAAAGCAATGACTAGGCTTATTACCATCCAGTCATAAACTTTTTGGAAACCCAACTCTGAAGGACAAAACAGCATGGCTGAAAAGAATGGTTTGTAAGTGATTGTAGGGAGAGGAAGCTCAGTTAAAAATAATTCAAATTATTTTATAAATTGCAAGGAAAACAAGTAGGCTACTCAACATTGGTTTGTAAGTTTTGAATTACCCTTACCCTCACAGTTTCAGTCTCATTTAATGAGCAACTTCATGATTATGAACACTAAGTTTTCAATGTGGTGGTACTAATTGAAATTTTCCAAAAGGTGACAACGTTGGTTGGATATCCAAGTTGTTTAGAGAGCTTGGTGGTGGCATTAGAAAATTAATTGATGTGGATTCCATAGATTCCCATATTTGCTGGGTGCTTAACATGTTTGACTGGATTGTAATGCCTGGACCATGTCTCAAAAGATATTTACTTCTATGATAATGTATTTGCAAAGACATTAAAGTAATTTTGTACATGTAAAAATCTGTTGCACACCATTTTCATGCTTTGCTAGGTAGCTTTTTTGGAACGAATTACGGTTTATTGTTAAGAGTTAATTGTATAGCCGCTTAAAGTAACTGTATGTTGGTTTTATTAACTTGAGTTGGGTTGTAGCTGAATTTGTTGATTTGGTTCAATTTGGTTTGGTTAACGTGTGGGGAAGTTCTAGGTAGGGATAAGCCAAAAATAGTGTGACAATCATGTAGTGTAAAATCAGGCAATATTGTAGCAACTGCAGAAAATTTCCCAATGCAGCATTTATACCTGTAAACTTTCATCCGATCCATTGTCTCTTGCCACAAACTGTGATACAAAAGCCACATCATCACCTTCCATAGTATCCCATATGCCTTTTGGGATATGATTTTGTAGATTCTCTTTTGTAGCGCACAATAAATAACCGAAGTACATCAGCCATGTGCCTCTTTGGTCCACAAGTGTCATAGATAGATCCAAAGTTATTACCACTATGGAGGTAGAGGTAGCAGTCTATCTGGATAAAAAACAAATATGCGAGCGGTCAGAGCTTGATACACTTGCACATAGTCAAAACATATTACTTCTACTTTTCTGCAATGTATTGTTTGATGAGTTGCTTTGCTGGGAAATTCCACTATTGCCTGAAAAGTTTGTGTAACCAAAGAAAATAACCAAAAAAAATAGGACATTGTTGAATGAGTTGCTTTGCTAGGAAATTCCATTGTAAATAAAGTTGGAATGTTTCTTCAAGTATGTCCAACACTCAATTATAAATGAAATGAAAAGGCTATGCTAAAATACTTTTATATTATCTTTTGGTATGCTTGAATAATTTTATATTTTCTTTTGGTTGTGTAGGGTGTTTAGTTCAAAAGCTGGATTGTTTCTTCAAGTATTTGTAACTTTTAATTATAAATAAAATGAAAAGGCTATGCTAAAATATTTTTTATATTTTCTTTTGGTGGTGTAGGTTGTTCATATTTTCTACCAGTTGATTACGGATTATGTATTAAATTGCAAATTCAACAGCTGGATTGTTTCGTACAGTATGTCCAAATCTCAATTAATGAAAAGACTATTATAGAATTGAGATTGTATTATCTTTTGGTGTGCTAAACTAATTTTTATATTATCTTTTGGTTTCTACCAAATTATAATGGATTATCTTGGGGGAATTTTATAAATAAAAATTTTTCCAAATACTTTAGAATCACATGATATTCAAATTTTGAGATATCCGTCAGATGAGATTGTAAAATAATTTAGTAAAAATTCCAAATTCTTTAGAATCACATGATGTTCAGATTTTGAAATAACTGTCAGACGAGATTGTAATATGTTTAGAGATTAGATATTTTCTATTGAAAAACATGAATGGTGCAAAAATATCACATAAAAGGTCTTGGTGTTGAATGATGTGGACACTTGTCATTGTTCTGATTACTATTTTAATCACCAGTTACTCACAGCTATAAAATGAAAAGGCTATGCTAATTTTTTTTTGGTTGTGTAGGTGGTTCATATTTTGTACCAGTTGATTACAGATTATCTATTAAATCAAAAGTTCAACAGCTGGATTGTTTCGTAAAGTATGTCCAACTCTCAATTAATGAAAAGGCTATTATAAAATTGAGATTATATTATCTTTTCGTGTGCTAAAATAATTTTTATATTATCTTTTGGTTTCTACCAAATCATAATGGATTACCTATTTACAGGATTTAAGATTTATAGAGAAGGGTATATGAAAGGCTTCTATTCAAAAAAAAAAAAACCCAAAAAAAAAAATTACAAATAATTGCAAATAAATTCAACAATCACTCATCCATACAACAATCAAAACACTATACATTACAAAAAAAAAATATATATATATATACACCAAAAATAGCATAAAAATGCACTCTCCACAATCACAAAAATGAGGATGCAAAATGAATTACCAACAGATTTTTTGCTCAAAATATTTTCCAATGTTGGAAGGCAATCACCAAAATTTTTAGGCAACATCAAAATCAGGTACACAACTTTAAATTCAAATCTCATGTTTGTTACTTTTACATGAACTCGCCACTTTTTCCCTACTAATCACAATCAACCACATCCAAAATTGTGGCACAAAATATTGAAATCTTATATTTTCTCTTTTTATTAACTTTTTACTATGACGTAGTGCGCAATTCTATAGTCATCGTTATATTTCTAAAACAAAAATTATTTATAGCTTCATCAATCATATATTGCAATTAAAAACAAAAATTATACACTCCCTACGAGCCGAACAGATGCAGGGTTTTTCTTTATGGCTACGGCCCTTCACATTAAAGTTTCATGTGTTAGACAGATGGTGTATTCCAAAGTCATGACATGAATGATGTTATATAGTCAGCGTGATGCGAATATATATATATATTTTTTTTTTCCTTCCTCATTACAATGTTGATCCGAATATCTCAACTTTCAATTTTCTCTTTTTATTAACTTTTTACTGTGAAGTAGTGCGCAATTCTATAGTCATTGTTATATTTCTAAAACAAAAAATATTTATAGCTTCATCAATCAAATATTGCAATTAAAAAATAAATAAAAAATTTTACACTCCCTAGGAGCTGAACAGATGCAGAGTTTTTCTTTATGGCTATGACCCTTCACATTAAAATTTCCTGCGTTACACAAATGGTGTATTCCAAACTCATGACATGAATGATGTTACATAATCAGCGTGATGCAGATATCTAGATATATATATTTTCTTCCTCATTACAATGTTGATCCGTCTATCCCAACTTTCACTTTTCTCTTTTTATTAACTTTTTACTGTGAAATAGTGCGCAATTCTATAGTCATTGTTATATTTCTAATAGAAAAAATAATTATAACTTCATCAATCAAATATTTCAATTGTGATGATAATAATGTTCATGTATAATTCTTAGTATATGATTATTGTCTTGTTTTGTCACCAGTTGATTTTTTCTAAAGCATTAGTTTCTTAATATGTCTTTTCATTTTTTTAAAAAACAATTGCAAACGATTCAATCGGTTAACCAAAAGGAAAAAAGTTCTTCACCACATTAATCTAATTGGACTATCCAAAATCCATTATTCCTTTAAAACGATGAAGAAAAACTCATTCATTAATGCTTTAGGGCTGCAAACAAACAAGCACTATTTTGGGTTGGAGCTCACAAATATTTTGTACAAGATTAAACTAAAGTGGGAAAACAAATCCTTCTTCAAGCAAACATAGCAGGAGACAAAAATGCAAAGCATGGACTCGCAATTGCGTTGTTATGCGAATCAAATGATGAAGGAATACAAATACTATTATCAATTCTAAACCAATCAGATGGAAAACAATTGCTGCAAAACTTTTAACAAATCCTTCGACATACAGTTTTTGGAACAAACACATTTCGCATCCCAAAAAACCAAGCATGCAAGAAAAATGGAGTGGGTCATTGGGATCGTGAATGCCCTTACCCATATGGAAATGAAGAATTACATGTAACATGCAAAATGTGCTCAATTGACTTGGAAATGTACAAATTAGCCAACCGAGTTTGGTAGAAATTATGTTTCCAAAAAGCATAATACAATAAAATTTCTTCATCCTATTTATAATACTAATCTTTATCTTTAAAGGAATAGATCTTTTATTATTATTAAAATTTATTTAAAAACACTTAAAACAACTTAATTATAGTCCTCTAAAGTTTTCACCAAGCATGATGCTAACTTCGAATTTATAAAATCCTTTCTATCTAATTTTAAGTTAATTAAATTTTACTAACTTAGGAAGACAGATGATCAGCTCTGGATTGACTACAAGGCCAACTATAGTTGTACCATTTCCACATCTAATTCCAAGACAATACCTTCTATCATCATGAATCCTACAATATATTGTTTATACAATTATCATGTAGCTTAAGTAGTAATACATTCAAAAATATTTCAAATAATAACAAGATCATAAAAAAAATAACAACGCGCAACGTGCAGGTCCGCGACTAGTTCTATGTAAAAGTTAAACCAGTTCGCTTTTTTTCATTGGATACTTTGGGAGTGAAGATCTTAATGAAAATCCTTTCAGATCTCTTCCATCCAAATGTTTAACTGGTTTCTACTGGTTATCTTTCAGGACTCCGTACATTAAAATTTTCAGCTGCTGAAAGTGTGATAAGCATAACAGCAACCGACTGCTGGGCTTCTTTTGCACCATATTTGGCTAATATAGTATGTTGTCCTCAATTTGATGCCACACCTAGTGATTATTATAGGACAGTCCAGTAAATAATCTGGGATCCTTGCTTTGAACAGGACTCATTCTAAGCATTGCCTCTCAGACGTTGAGAAGATCCTCGTGAGTCAAGGAGCAAATGATAATCTCCAAAGTATATGTTCATTTCACCCAGAGAACCTCACAAAAGCCTCTTGCCCCGTTACTGATGTTGATGAATTTGAGAGGATTGTGGACTCTTCTGGACTTTTGGCTGCTTGTGGAAGGATTGATCCGGTCAATGAGTGTTGTAACCAAGTTTGCCAAAATGCGCCTCTATCTCACCTGATCTCTCAAGAAGGATTGATGATTGCACAAATCTTGTCCTCCGATTTCTGGCCAGTAGACTTGATCCTTCTTCAGCAAATAGTGTTCTTAGAGGACTTTCAAATTGCAATGTAAATAAAGGTTAGCATGAAAACTGAAAATAATAAATAAAAAGAAAATAAAGAACTCATACATCTTGGAAATTTAGAATATGACAAAAACCATATGAAATGCTTTTTCAAAATGATTTGGACCAATCTGTTCTACGTATGACTTTCTGATCTTCAAGTTTGTTTTACTATCTGGTTCAGTCTGTCCACTGGTTTTTCCCAACATGACAGATGTTGTGAAAGAATGTGGAAGCATTATAAGTAACCAGACTTCTTGCTGTAAATCCATGGAGAGTTATGTGTCCCAATTGCAACAGCAGAGTTTTCTCACCAACTTGCAAGCCTTGAATTGTGCTGCATCACTTGGCATGAGGTTACAGAAAGCCAATATCTCCTACGATGTTTATAATCTTTGTCATATAAACCTCAAGGATTTCTCTCTTCAAGGTCAGTTTTATTATATGCCCCCTAAATGAGCGAATGCATTCCTATTTCAACCTTGTAGGAAGAAATGATATTGATATATGTTCTTCTTTGTGATTAATTTGTTCGTGATGGTGAAATTTACAAATGCAACACACCAGTTGGATCACAAGGTAATGCTTTTATTTTGAAAATACTGCTATGTAGCTTTTTAAACTTCATAATCTTGGAGGTTTCAGTTTTGATGTTCCTTGTAGTTAACACTTGAGCACCTCTAGTCTTCTAATTGGTGATTTTAAAAAAGTATTATATATAGGAGAGGCTTTATTCAACTTGTTAGCTGTTACCTTTGCTCCTATTTCCTCCTGATCTTCTAGGATGCAAGTCTTTTAGTCAATTTTATCACCTTAGAAGATTGGTTTTGTAAAAGTCTACGTAATAAATAGTTTCTTTGAGATCAGAGTTTGAAAAGTATTTCAGCCTTGCTACATTGAGCTTCTGCTCTTATTTGGTTAAGTTAATAAATATGACCATGAAATTGCATGTCCTGCCTCCCTCTAGGGAGATGTGTTTGAATCATGATAAAACTTGAATGGAGTTAGATACTATGCAAGTTGTGGCGTACAGTCAGTAGCAGAGCCAGGATTTTAGTCTAGAGGGACATAATTAAAAGTGAAATTAATCTAAAAAATATTAATAACAATAATAACAAAATAAATAAACAATTGTAAGCAAATATGAATATATTTCATATTATTAAAATAAATAAACAAAAATAACCAATTCATAGCTACTAAAAACTTTACAAACTGATGAAGTAAAAATGTGATTAGTGTTACTTAAAAAATATAATGAATAAATGTTTGAAATTATTTTTTTAATTGGTAACATGCCAATTTGTAAGACATAAATAGTAAAATTTGTAATATCTCTAGCATCATTCAAGAATAAAATACTATAAAAAATAACATAAATCATGCAAATAATATAAATAATAATATAAAATATAAAATAGTGAAATGGGGGCAAGTTTCACGTTCAACAAGACAAAAGCATGGTTTGGTGTTTGAGAACTTTTTTTTCCTTTCTTTTCCCTGTGTCAGAGCCGCTTTCAACTCGGTAGAAGTACTTTATTTTCTCCTCCATGTCAGTTTGTAATTTTAAGATTACTAATGTTGGAAAATTTTGGGAGGAGTCAGGGGGGGCAGGTGCCCCCTCGCCCCCCTCTGGCTCCGCCAGTGGCGTACACTTGGTCCTATAATTTATTTTATTAAAAAGTAATATATTTAGGAATTATTAATAATAATTATACATGCATTACACTGCAAAATGTACATGTTAGAGCATCCACAGTAGTGGAGTTAAAAATTTAGTAATTTAGCTCCACTAAAAGTTACTTTATCTATTTTATCTACACACATGCTGCAGCAGTAGATCTATTTTAGCTTTCAACACAATAAAATAATATAAACATCACAATAAAATAATATATCTACCACAATAAAATAATACATCTCACTACAATAAAAACACCGCAATAAAAAAGTTAATGTGAACACAAAATAAAAAATTAATTTTTTTTTAGCTCTCATGAACAGTGCACATCTATCTATCTATAGATGTGCACTGTAGCAATGATAAAAAAATATAGATTTAGCTCCACTGCTGCATGCTTCTTTTTGGTGTTTTGGTGGAGCTAAAATAGCTATATAGCTATTTAGCTCCACTGCTGCAAGTGCTCTTAGTAATCTAAATCTTACATTTACACTTCTGGAAACTCCATTCTACAGTGAGACTTCAGAAAAGTAACTTGTTTCATCTGTCTTTTCTTTAGAGTCTGGCTGCCTTTTACCAAGCTCACCTTCAGATGCAGCATATGATAAAACTTCGGGGATCAGCTTCATTTGTGATCTTAATGATAACATTGCTGCTCCTTGGCCCTCTAAATCTTACGTACCTGCTTTGTCTTTCCTAGTTGCAGAGCCGTAATTGTGGACAGCAAAGAAATTTCAGAAGTCAGATATTGAAACGTAAGAGAAGAAAGAGAAAAGACCCTTCAATTTGGCTTCTTGTACATAATTGTATTTTTTGGAGTTTTCGTCTGTTAGTTGAAGAGACCTACTGCAATTAAACACAAAATGACATGTGCAATGAGGGCAATCCCACGTACGTAAGCTTGCTATGCGTGTCTAATTTCCCTTACATCCTTATATTGATAATATTTAATTTTATCAGAGATATTCACCCCCAATTATTGTTATCATGGTTTTTCTCCTTGAATTATCTCATGAAATCCTCCGAAGTATGGAAGGAAAGAATAATACTAGAGATATAAATTATTTTACAAATTTTTTTACAAACTGCTCATATGGTGAGTAATTATTGGTGAATGAAAAAATGATATTAATGGTAGGTTTAAATGAAAATTAATAAAAGGTTTGCCACATCAATATTTTGTAAAGGACAAAGTTTAGATACAACATTAGTTGTAGTCTTAAACTATAACCTTACTCAATAAAATAAATAATATACATGTCAAATTTTGTGTTAATCGGATATTATTTACTATATAATTTATAAACTTATATTTTATGCATAATTTTAAATTACAAAAACTTGCAATTTAAAACAATTTATTGATGACATAGTTATTAATCTTTAATTTTCTAAAAATTTTACAAACATGAAGAATATAAGAAAAATATATCATTCAATGGTAGATTTGTCAAAATTTATTTTCAATAAAAAATATTCAGTAAAATTGTAACCTAAAGGTACAACCAATTTTGTAACTAAATTTTATCTTTCTGTAAAAATATTATAAAATAATTTGTGATTATAGTATTACTAAAGAAGGAAATACTCAAACATTTCTCGGAATGTTGGTTTCATTTTCTGGTCAGATTTGGAAACAAAATAACAAAATTATGTTGGCTTCCTTTTTAGATATGATGTATTTTTTTTTTTAATAAATAAAATTTATATGTGATGGTTAAGACTTACGGGTCAATCCACATGTATTGGCAAAGTTTGTAGCTTCTACATTAATTGCATACTTCCAAACCTTTCATTTTCATCTGACCAGCCACCCATTTTTAATCGAACCTCATAACTCACTTTAAGAAAAGAAAAAGAAAAAGAAAAAGAAAAAAGAAAACAAAAATCGTCTGTTTTACGTGAAGTATTTCACTTTATACTCTCCAACTATTTTTTTTTTTTTTTTTTGAGAAGTATACTCCAACCAAAGTAATTTTTTTTTTTATTTGAACATCTCCAACCATAGTAATTAAGTCGTGTGTTTGATTTTTTTTCTTATATCATATACTAGTTTGGTTATTGTATAAAGATGAAAAAAAGAATGTGGCATATTAGTATTGATGAAACAGAGAAGTGCATCCAAGCTGGGACAGAGTATTTTTATTACACACAATAACATATTGATGAGTTTAGTTATATATACTCCTCTCATTTTTTATCTCCTCTCTACTAGCTATATCCACCGCCACTAGCATATAAATACATACCAACAACAAACACCGCAAGCACCACAAAGTCTCATCCCCAACCCTCAATGAGGTCTTCAGAAGATAACATCAATGAGCCCTTGCTCCAAAGCAATACACAATCTCCCTCTTTGTCATCCTATTCATTCACCACAAAGCATCAATCAAGCCGCGAGCTTGAAAGGATTTTGTCCGACGATAGCGTGCCTTTCTTGCAGCGTCTACCAGCCGCTACATGGATTGAGTTCAAGCTCCTCTTCTACCTTGCTGCTCCGGCTGTCATTGTTTACATGATCAACTATCTCATGTCCATGTCCACCCAAATCATTGCCGGCCACCTTGGTAACCTTGAACTTGCTGCCGCCTCTCTTGGCAACAATGGCATCCAAGTCTTTGCCTATGGCCTCATGGTAATATTACTTGCTAATCTCTCTTTTTATCAACGATACAGTCTTTTGTTTAAATAAAAAGAACTTGTGTTTGGATCTATCTAAAAAAAAAAAATCAATTAGTGTCTCAATATGATTAATATGATTATAAAAAACAATCCGACAAGATAGACATCAATCCTATCGAATCAATAAATTAGAATATGTACCTACAAAGTTTGAAAATAACAGTTTTCCTCTCATTCTTATCATCTTGGCCAATGTTTTTCATTCTTCCACGCGCAGTTAGGCATGGGGAGTGCTGTGGAGACGCTATGTGGACAAGCATATGGAGCACAAAAGTACGAAATGCTAGGCATATATTTGCAAAGATCAACCATCCTTCTCACTTTAGCAGGTGTCCTCCTCAGTATCATCTATATCTTCTCCAAGCCCATCCTAATATTTCTTGGTGAATCACCAAGAATTGCATCTGCAGCAGCAATTTTCGTCTATGGTCTAATCCCTCAAATCTTCGCATACGTTGTAAACTTCCCTATCCAAAAATTTCTACAATCTCAAAGCATTGTACTCCCTAGTGCAATAATGTCAACGGCCACACTAGTGTTACACATTTTGCTAAGCTGGGTTGTAGTGTACAAGATTGGGCTTGGGTTGTTAGGTGCATCATTAGTGCTGAGCTTGTCATGGTGGATTATAGTGGTGGCACAATTTGTCTACATAGTGAAAAGTGAGAGTTGTAAGTATACGTGGAGGGGGTTTAGTCTGCAAGCATTCTCAGGATTACCGGGATTCTTTAGGTTGTCAGTGGCATCAGCGGTGATGCTATGCCTAGAGACGTGGTACTTTCAAATTCTTGTTTTGCTGGCGGGATTGCTTCCGAACCCTGAGTTGGCTTTGGATGCCCTATCCATTTGGTAAGATATGTTGTTTATTTCTTAATTCTAGGAAGTAGTTTCTTTGTTTTGTTTGTTTGTTTCTTTCTAAATTCTACTATATAGCAGTAATGAGTCAATCTGGCCACAACACTTAGATCTTAGTTCGAATTCCCCTAATCCTCACTACTGTGTTGGTGTTCATCTTCGTATGTGTTGCCTTGAGCTTATAGGGGTTGCCACGCTCTCTTCCTATGCAATTTTTTATGACCAGAAGGAAAGAAAAAGAGTCAAACTGGCAACTAATATATATGTATTCCTTTTAATTTCTCCACTATATTTTAATACTTACCTTGATTGGATTATAATACTATAAATGTTGCATGTAGCATTTAACATTTACCATGTTTAGAAATAAAAATATTCTTCATGAATGCGTATTTTCTGTCATACTTTATATATTCCTTTTTATACTAAACTAATTATGGTATGTCATGTGTTTGATAAGTTGTTTCTTTCTAAAGTCTAGTATTTAGTAGTAATGAGTTAAGTTGGCCATAAAATACTAAAAATATTACAAATTTTAATACACAATAATTACAAATTGATGTGACAATAAATGTGATTAATGGAATTCAACCATCTTATAAACAAATATTTGAATTATCTCTTTGTAATTAGTGACACATTAATTTAATTTATAAACTTAAAGTAAAAATTGTAGTACATATAGCACCACTCGCCACAAAGATGTCTTCCTTTGCATCTATCATTTAATATTTACCATATTGAGAAAACCTTAGAAAGGTAAAACCTCTTCATATATGGTTTCCAATATTTCTACCATAGTTTTAAGTGGTCATAACAGCTACCCAAAAATCAAAAAGAAGAGAAACATTAAGTTTATTTATTTATTTTTTTAATAGGGAGAAACTTTAAGTTTATAATTAAGTGCAATGTAATGTTACACTTAATGACTTTACATTGGATTAATTAATTAATTTTTTTTTTTACAAATCAACTATTTGATTATATTATTTATTTACACTCTTATACTTGCAAAATTTTAATTGATCAAAAACCAATAATGGCCTTATAAATCAAATATGTAAAATTTTAAGTTTTGTATTTAAACTAAATGTATATGTGTGTGAAGCTCCCTTTTGAAAACTTGAACCTTGACCTTTGCCTTCTACATTCTATAAGCATTTATACTTGTTGAGTACTGAGCATTGCGTCAAGTTTTATTCTATTGATGATATGAAATTTGAGAGGAACATAAGAACGAAGAGAATGAACTTTTTAAATTTTAATTTACAATAATAATAATAATAATAATTTTTTCAAGGGGAGGGGGAAAATTATTATTGTTAAGTAATATAATATTTGTTAGTATTATATTAGGTTAACATAATAATTTAAGAAAAAAATCTCAATTTACAATGTATTAAGTATTAACAATAATAAATTTCCCATATAAAAAACAATAATAAATTTCCATTAATAGAACCATATAAACCTATCATTACCTGTAATTTAAAACCAATCTCACTAAATTTTTATCCTAGGCTGTTAAAATATCTCAATTATTGACAATCTTTTAACTGACTTGTAAGCATAAAACCCTCTTTAATTTTTATTTTTTGTTGAGAAAACACTTTTATTTTTTGTTGAGAAAACACATGAAACTTTATTAACGCAAACCGGTTACATCAGCCGAAAACCGACTGCAACAACCCTAAAGTACATGTAGTGAAATATCCTCTATTTAAATAGCACAACCTAAAACATTAAGAGAATTAAATGCAAAAAAAAAAAAACATTAAGAGAATTCTTAGCCAAACAAGGGGCTATTGCCTTCTTTCCTTGAAACCCGCTTTGACTTAAGGCACGAATATTAAAGCAGTCTAGCCAGTGCTTTAAAGCATATGGTCCCGCAAATGGATGAGTCCTATCTCTGTTGAATTTGTCCATATCTCAATTCTGCAGTCTAATTCTGATGCGGTCCCTACAGCATTTAGTATCACGATCAAAAAAAAAAAATTACACTACCTTGTATTTACAGTTTCATATGTTTAATTTTTGTCAATAAGCCAAACCCCATATAGTTGATTATTATTATAAGAAATGTTAACAAGCCGTGTTTGTTAATGATCCCTTTTATTAGTCTCACTTAAAAAAATGAAAAAATTACTATAAAAAATAAAATAAAAACTGTCATAAATTGCATAAAGTTGCCATTAAATTACAAAAAAAATTGTTAATGACGGGCACCTCTTGGTGCCCATAAGACAACCCTATTATTATTATGTTTTGAATGGGATGCTATTTGCATTTGCAGCACAACAGTATCTGGATGGGTTTTCATGATCTCGGTTGGCTTCAATGCAGCTGCAAGGTCAGTCAGTCTTGTCACTTTCTTCATGATCCGGTTGGAATTTATTATTATTATTTATTCTATATGAATAATTAAATTAATTTAGATACCACACATTAAGTTCAATTGAGTGTCCTACTTAGATTTGCTAAGCATTAGCAACACAATCGGTGTTGATTTAGCCTTCCAATCATAGCCACAGTGCAACACAGTCGTTTAAGAGATGAAGCTAACACGTTCGCACAGTCCTATATGTTACTAGTCCGTTGTTATATCAAATCACATGTGTCAATTAATATATAAGCACATGTTTTACATTGTAATTATTCATTAGTGGAAATTATTCATATTTGTTCATGATGATGAGAAATTGCAGTGTGAGAGTGAGCAATGAGCTTGGAGCTGGAAATCCAAAGTCAGCATCATTTTCTGTGACGATTGTGACATTGATCTCCTTCATCATCTCTGTGATCTCAGCATTGGTTGTACTTGCTTTACGCGATGTTATAAGCTATGCATTCACTCAAGGTGAAACCGTGGCCGCTGCTGTCTCGGATCTCTGCCCACTTCTCGCCCTCACCCTCCTCCTCAATGGAATTCAACCTGTCTTGTCCGGTAAGATTAATATCAATTAATATTGATGCGCAAATAATTATTGGTGTTCATTAACATTCATGTCTTATATATCTTAAACAAGCTAGCTATGGTCTTATGTGATAGTCCATGACAATAATTTGAAGGGGTGGCTGTTGGGTGTGGATGGCAAGCTTTCGTTGCATACGTAAATATTGCATGTTACTACGGGGTTGGAATACCATTGGGTGTGCTTCTCGGCTTTTATTTCAAACTTGGTGCCAAGGTACTTCATTTTTTTTGTTTCAATATGTAGTGAGATTTCAATCTAAAATATTAACGTTTTGACAAATGGAAAAGATGAAAGATGTGGTAATTATTCATTGTGATGCTTATATTACATTGTTTTATATGTATAATATATATAGGGGATATGGTTGGGAATGATCGGTGGCACAGTGGCGCAAACTATCATTTTGATTTGGGTTACGTTTCGGACGGATTGGAATAAAGAGGTAAGTACTTTCAAATCCTAAGCTCTCATGTATAAATAAGTAAACATCACAATCTGGGTTTTCAATCTACAGCCTGGCTACATGCAAATTTTACCTATTAATTAATGGAAAATGTTAACGAATGACCTAAGATTAAGAGTATTGATTTAAGAACTATTTTTAGAAATATTATTATGGAAAAATGATAAAGCAATTAATGTTATTGACAGTTTTTTATATTTTTCGTAAAAGTTGTGTTAAAATTTTCTTAATACAGTTTATTAACAATTGCCTCAAGGGCATCTGTTAACATGACCTATGTTTTTGCAAAAAATAAGGCTCCGTTTGGGAATTCATAAGGGAATGGAATGGATGGAATGATCATAAGCGAATGGAAAGAAATGGAATAGAATGGTATGTATTTAAGTAAGGGAAATGAATGGAAAAGAATGGAATCAAGTAATCTTGATTGGATGTTTTAAAATAGAAGAATGGAAATGAGTGAAAATGAATGGAGTGTAAATAATCTTGTTTGAGAGTAACATGGAGGGAATGGAATGGAATGTAAAAATTTTATAACAATATTACTATTAGACCCCTATTTTAAAATAAATAGTTGAATATATAGGGGTATTATGTTTTAGTAAAAAATTCATTAAATCTAATTTTATTCCCTTTCATTCCTCCCAATTTTGAGAGAATGAAAATTTGAGATTTTAAGGGAATAGAGAGGAATGAGTGTTTCCTCCTGTCCATTCCATTCCCTCTTATTTAAACTTCCAAATAAGGAAATGGACTTTACATTTCCTCCATTAAAACTTTCAAACAAGGGAAGGAAAGAATATTCTAAAATTATTCTTTTTATTCATTTCCATTCCATTCTCTCCTCCCAAACGAGGCCTAAGAGTAAGGCTAGAGATACAAATTTTTTTACAAAAAAGTTTATAAACTGCTGATATGTTGAGTGGTTATTGGTAAATAAAAAAGTGATGTTAATGGTGAGCTTAGATGAAAACCAATAAGAAGTAAGTTACATTACCAGTTTGTAAAAATGTTGTAAAATAGTTTATGAATGTAGTATTACTCAAAAAATAAATGCTGGCATTTGATTTTGGTCTTAGCCCACTTATGATATGACCCACCAATTAGACCTGCCTTTTGTATCTAATGTTGAACCTGTATATGAAAGTTGAATGCAATTGGGTCAGATTGGGTTAGGGTATTGCTGGCTACGCCTGACCAGAATAGCCAACCCAAAAGAAGGAGCAGGTGAACCACCTTTGTCCATGAAATACATGCAACTTCTTAAAAATGATTTGAAAATTACAAGCAATGCCAAATTACCAATCCTATATGTGAGTCTGACAACAAGATACAGTTACTAAAACAATATATGTGGCACAGATTGCTATTGTTAAAGTATTAATTATGAGCCATTTCTAGTTTATGTCAAATCAAATTCTATGTTAAATTACAGGTGGAAGAAGCTACCAAAAGGTTGAACAAATGGGAGGATAAAATGGAATCACTTACGATGAACTGAAACTAGTTTTGAAAAATGATCTCGATTAGTGCATTGAATTGCACTAGTGACTGTCTGACTTTGCAAATTGGGAGAGCCTGAGGTACGGCATTTGGGTAAAATTATGACAAATTAAACAAAACTTTCTGAGTTAGAATTCTTCTTTCACTGTATACCATTGTGGCATTGCATATTATTGAAGAACAGAGAAAACGTGATAGACATTGGTATGTAATGTATGTCAATTTTTTTTTCTTTCTTTTTCTCTCTCAGCGATTTTTCTTTTATTTTTTTTCTTAGTAATTTCTATCTTCAATAAAGTTTATGAACTTTGGACAATCATGAGTAATGATCATAAATAGATAAAATGACATGGTAAATCTATTATAAATCTCTCTTTGTATGATTGTATCACTTCAATTTTATCGAATGTTTTCGATCGAGGGTACCTATGATAAAATTCACTAGTATAAAATTTATTAAGATTCAACATATAGCTTGTGACAATGAGAGATCAGTGTTTTAGTATTAAAAAGCTCTCAAATCCTCAATTGTCATCCCAAGATTTGCATTTTTTTTCGTTCCCTGACGTAGCCAAACTCAGATAAGGGCTTCAATAAGTGATTCAACATATTTGTCCCAATGGATAAGGTCTCATAATAAATTATCCCATTGTAAATTGGCTGTTTATAATAAAATTTTGGACGAAAAAAGAGAGGATAAGACTTCTGTCTTAATTTCTACATACTGCCAAAATACATTGTTAAGGAGATATAGCTTCTAACACATTATTTCAAGGAGTTTAATTATACGGTCCTCATGGTGGACCATGTCACTTGTCCACTATTCCACTAATAAAAGACTTTCACTTGTTTGAAATTACTGAGTCAGTAACCAGTTTCTGTTTTAAAAAAAATTCTGATTCGGTAATTTTAAACAGGTGGGAATCTTTTAGTGGAATGATGGATTACGTCACTTGTTCACCATGAAGACCTTATAATTTCTCACACACATGAAAGCAAAACTCAAATAGCAATTAGACAATTATCTAAACATTCAAAAGAAAAAAGGAAAAAAAGAGGTTATCTAGATATTACATTGTTCTTTGTTCTTGCTCTATAGACTTGTAGTAGCTTAATTAAAGGCTACGTCCCTTCCTTGGCATGAGATGGTTTCGAAGACATCAGCTGACTTCATATTTCAAGATATTTAAAATAAATATTCTTATTAGGAATGGTTTCCTAAACCTTTTCACTGCTAAGATGAGCTATGCCCTCAGAAACATATGGAATCCTCCTAACTGGAATGTCTGCCTCTCAAATGATGATGACATCTCCCTTGAAAAGGAAGTTTCGCCTAGAGAGATTTGTGCTGCCGTGTGGTCTGTAAAGCCTTGGAAGGCCCCAGGTCCTGATGGTTTTCATGCGGGCTTCTTTCAACAATTTTGGCCTATTGTTGGCAGTTCGGTTGTCCTAGAAATTCAAAACATTTTCAAGACCAAGTGCATTCCTGCAGATTTGAATCACACCCATATCACTCTCACCCCAAAATGTGACAACCCAGAATCTCTTGGGAATTATAGACCCATTGGTCTTTGCAATACCATTTACAAGGTGGTCACTAAAACATAGTCAATAGACTTCGCCCCATGTTATCCAAGCTAGTTTCGCCTCTCCAAACAGCCTTTGTGCCTGGTAGAAGAGGGCTGGGTAATGTGATTATTGCCCAAGAGATCATTTATACTATTGGGTAGAAAAAAGGGACAAAAGGGTACATGGCCATAAAGATCGATCTGGAAAAAGCTTACGATCGGTTAGAATGGAACTTCATTCGAGATACTCTCATTCTCTTCAAATTTCCCAGGACGCTCTTGGATCTAATTATGAATTTTATCTCTTCCTCCACTATCTCCTTACTCTTCAATGGTGGAGCCCTTGACCCCTTCCAACCCTCAAGGGGAATTAGGTAAGGAGATCCTTTGTCACCTTACATCTTTATTCTCTGCATGGAAGTGCTTGGTTTTTTGATTAATGATAAGTGTGATTCTAATTTATGGAACCCAGTTAAAGCATCCAGAGAGGGATTGACCTTTTCACACTTATTTTTTGCTGATGACCTTATGCTTTTTGCTAAGGCTGACTTAAAAAATTGTCACAGTGTTAAGGAGGTGTTAGATACTTTCAGCATGCTTTTAGGGCAAAAGGTTAGTCCTACCATATCTAAGGTCTACTTCTCCCCAAATGTCTCTGAGGACCTCAAACTTTCTCTTTGTGATATTCTGGGTTTCCACTCCACCTCTAATTTAGGTAAATACCTGGGATTCCCTTTGAAGCATGCTGGATCCACAAGCCAAGAGTATAACTTCATTATAGAAAGAGTTTAGTCCAAATTAGCTGGTTGGAAGGCGAACCTTTTATCCTTCGTTGGCTGAGTGGTCCTTGCCCAATCCTCCACTTCGGCCATCCCTTCTTACATAATGCAAGGTGTTGCTCTCCTTGGAAAGGTCACTAATGCTATTGATAAACTCAATAGGGATTTTATTTGGGGCTCCACCCCGGATAAAAGGACAATGCACTTGTTGAGTTGGAACAAAGTCACTAAACCAAAAAAGGATGGTGGCTTGGGTTTACATGCAGCCTGACCAAAAAATTTAGCCTTGGTAGCAAATTTGATGTGGAGACTTCATCATGAAAAGAACTCCCCTTGGGCCCAGGTTCTTACTAAGAAATATCACAATAATTTTAACTCTAATAGGCGATATTCTAACACCTGATCTGCCATTAAATAAGGCAATGTGGTCTTTACCAAAGGAACTAGATGGCAAATTGATAGTAATTCTCACCTGAAATTCTGGTTTGACAATTGGTGTCCTCTTGGAATTCTCAGGAACCTCATTGAAGGCTCTTTAAATGCCTCGGAGGAACCTTATTGGTCAGGGATGTCGTCTTGAATGGAGTTTTGGATTTCAGCCGAATTTCCTTCCACATCTCTCCCCAACTCATCCTTTCAATTAAAGCTATTCCCCTTAGATGCAGCTTAGAGAAAGAGAATACTATCATCTGGTCTTCCTCACCAAATGGTGATTTTGAACCTCAAAATGCTTATAAAATTGCTGCCAACATCGCCAATTCCCCTCAGTTTGATGGTAGTTGGATATGGAAATTGGATATCATTCCTAAAATAAAATTTTTTTCTTTGGAAATGTTGGCTTCAATGCCTTCCTACCAACGCCTCCTTATCTCATAGAGGCATGCAAATTAGCCCCACTTGCCCGACTTGCATAGAGTGTGAAGAGACCATTATTCATGTGTTAAGGGATTGCATCATTGCTAAAGATTTTTGGATGAAAAGCCACCTCCCATGTCCCGCCTTAGATTTCTTTGGTTTGGACCTGAAAAACTGGCTACTCAAATTCAGTCATTCAAACAAACCTCATCATAGCGGCTCCTTTCCTTGGAAGATTCTTTTCCTTCATGGAATTTGGTTTCTCTGGTTGCAAAAAAATAACAGCATTTTCAAAGAGGCTAGATCAAATCCCAACCTTGCTTTTTACAATAGATCCTTAGAGTTTCATCTAATCATATCTCCTAAAATCACTAGTAGGCCTACTAATCCGATATGGGTTAAATGGGAAAAACCAAGCCCTAATTAGTTCAAATTAAATGCTGATGGATCTTCTTTTGGCAATCCTGGTAAGGCAGGGGGTGGGGGCATCTCAAGAGACCATGATGGCAACTAGGCCAAGGGATTTACTCGAGCCATTGGCTTGGCTTCCAGCCCTATTGCTGAACTTTGGGAGCTAAGAGATGGTCTCATTATATGCAACAATCTTAATATTTAGTCCCTTGTTGTTGAGATGGATGCTTCTATGATTATTAATATGCTTTGCAATGACAATGCTCGGTCTAGATCCTTATCCCCTTTAGTTGATGATTGCAGAATTCTTCTCAATAGGATCCCACAGCACAGAGTTCAACACTACTATAGGGAAGCGAATAGATGCGCTGATGCTTTGGCGAAGATGGGAGCAGATCACAGTACATATTTTGTTTATTTTGATAACCCCCCTTGTGTGTATTTTGAATCAAATCAGGCAGGATGCCTTCGAAACTTTGTATTGCAGGCATAGTAGTAGTTGTGCTACTATGCCTTAGTTTTTCTTTTCTTTTCTTCTATTGTATTCCACTTTACCCACAAAAAAAAAAAGTTACAAAAGGAAAACAACAAGAGGAAAAAAATAAAGACAAAATTTAGCTACAAAATTAATTGTAGCTTAAGGTCACAAACTCACTCAATAAACTAAATATTACAACATATTTTGAAAATTTAACCGATGAATTGCATGTTTTTTACGCTCTTAATGCACATGTTAAATTTTGTGTCAATTAGATATTATGTACTATATGATCTATTAGAAGAAGATGTAATCCAATGGTGAATTTGTCAAAATTCACCTCTAATAAAAAGATATTAAGTAAGTTTATAGTCTAAGACTACAACTAATTTTGTAGCTAAATTTTATCCAAAAAGTAATACTTGAGGAGAAAAAAAAAACCAAAAAATTTATTGTTACCATTCAAGAGTGTTATATGTTTAAATTATTTATGTAATAATTTATAATTTATCATAAAAAAATAAGTGTGTAAGTTATAAAATTTGAAAATAAATAATTATACAAAAAATTCCATAATTTGACATTATTCTTAAGTTAAATTAGAAAGGTTTGGATGCGCGCAATAGTTGTTAGTTGTCACTATGCCTGGTTTCTAATTGTTATAATTTAATCATTTTACTAGTTTAACAATAAGTAATAAAAGTGGTACTTGATGTTTATCTATTACTTAAAAAACACTTCTAAATGAAAACTTCACTATGAAACATTCACAACATGACTGATATTTTATCTTTTTGAGTTCTAATATTCACAACATGACTGATATTAAATCTTTTTGGGTTCTAATATTAAAATATCGTTTAGTACGTATAGGAGTTGTAAGTGCACAATTGCACCTGGCCCCAAGAACAGTTATAGGTCCAGGCCCAATGAGCCTTAAACAATATGAATTTGTAGAGTGTGGGCTTGAAACCCAGGTTAGAAGTGTTTGAGGATTAAATGACAAGCCAAAGATTATAAACACTTAAAAACAACAAAGAATACTATAAGTCAATCTGCTCGGACATAAGCCGAGAACTGTTCTTATATTATTTCTCTCTCTTTTTCTCTTTCCTTTAGGTTACAAAGAGGGGATCCCCTTTACTGTCTTAGATTGCTCTTTAAATACTACTCTTTTGAATAATTTGTACACGTGTTGCCTCACCTCCCCCTTAGCCTGGATATTTCTTTTCTCAGTGCCTTTGAATAGTAACCAGAAGTTTCTCTTCCACTGTTCAGGTGTCACTTCCCCATAAATGCGGCCAGGGTGGTAGGTGCAGGGTCTTTAATGTGGAGGTGGCAGCCTTTATCTTTGACATTTCTTCAACACCGGTGTTTCTGGGACATTCTAGGGTTTCCCCCTTTTAACCATTGGCCTTAACCGTGTCATCCCCTAATCTTTACTACGAAATCCCAAGTTCTTCGGTGTCCATCCGAGGGTAAGTTCACCCTCGGCTGGATCCTCGGATCCTCGGCGTATGGGCCGACCCATAGTACTAACAAATTCTAAACCCAGGAGCAGGTCGGCCTTCCTTAACACGGCCCAAAAGGCCCACATTCTCATCAGGATCTTTTTGCCCCCCACAATAGCCCCTCAAAACTCTAATTTTCAACGTCCGAGGAGAAAAATAGGGTTTTGATCCGACAAGAACCTACTCCACACACTTTGTGAGTGATGGCACGTGTGGAAATCGTTTCGCGTCCCAGAAGATGCCACTTGGCGGTTTTATTTTTCAACAACGCGCGTATTTATTACTGTAAGTTACATTTTGCCTCCCACGTTCAACGGTGAGATGGGCATCCAACGGTCCTCGTTACTCCACGACATTTTAGGCGGGACAAATATAATTTCGAGGCCGCCTTTTCGCACGTCGTGACGCTTCGGGAACCTGCGCCTTCATTTAATTCATCAGGGACTAATCCCATCAAAACATCAACAATCATACTTTACCTGCAGAAAATCGTGGAAACCTGTACCTTCAACTTTGTAAGTTCTTGCTCTCTCTACTCTTAACCCTTTCTCCTCGGATACAGTCCTCGGCTGTCTTCGTAAATATTTTCCCTTTTAGAGTTTAGCCTTTCGTTCCTTTCTAATGGGTAGGTTTAAGTGTTTAGTTGACACCGCCGCTGGGATGGAAGGCTTTAGGGCCAAATACCGTATTTCCAGTGATGTAGGGTTAAAATATTGCCCGGCAGAAGCCGTGGCCGGTTCTAGGAAAGAGGGAGAGGTTATCATCCCAATGATAGCTTTTATAGAGGGTGGGATGACCCTTCCAATGAAACCTGTAACTAGGGAGTACCTTCGCAACCACCGGTTGTGTCCCGATCAGTGCCTCCCAAACGTTTTTAGAGTTTTGGGTAGCGTAGATGCTCTGAACGAGCAGATGGGTTTAAACCTCACATGGCACGATGTCGTGTTTCTATATGAGTCCCATAAACTTTCCAACGTAGGTTACTACATCAAGTCCCGTTCTAGTGTCATTAGGTTAATCTCCTGTCTGCCCAAATCCAACAAAGGCATAAAGGACGACCACCTGATCGTCTCTGGGAATTGGCACGACGGCTTCCACTGCCCAGTTGAGTGGGGGAATCCAGGTGCGATGCCGTAGAATTAATCTTCCCACAACACAACTTCTTATAACACACCCAGAAATGCATATTCATACTTAAACTTGTTAAATATCTGTGTGAATCTGACCAGGTTTGTTTGTTTTGATGTCTTTTTTGCAGATAAACAACACGTGCGTCCTCGTCTGAGTCACTGTAACGTCGCAGATCTAAGCCGAGTACTTCGCTCCGAGGTGTTCGTTAGCGAAGACTTACAACTCCGGGCTGCTCATCTCATTCTAGGGTACACTCCCATTTCCTCGGACTTCCAGGAGATAGAAAACGCCATAGTTGCGGGTGACCGAAGACGAAGGAGGATAAACGTAGCTCGGCCCCACTTTCTGGACGACCGCGACCTCCCGGACGCTCCTAACACCGTTTTGTACAACCGGCCTATAGCAGCCATTCCCCTAACTGTGCACTCACAAGCAACTGTCGTTCCAGAAGAGCAGGTGTCTTCTTCGCATACTCTTGACGACGAGATAGATCAATTCCATCTCGAAGACACCGAGAGACCTCGCGGGAATCAGTTTGTTGTACTCTCCGACGAGGAGGAAGAAGCCACCGAGGCCTCTGGAACTGCAGGGCTGGTGGTTGCCCTACCCAAGGACGAATCCGAAGAAAATATGGGAAGAATGGAGGGTCTCCTCACCAGTAGAGCTGCTAAGGTTGCAGAGAAAAAGACGGGGACGTCTCAAGTTCCCCCATCTTTACCACCTCCCCCTCCTCCAGCTGAGCCAAAACTTCCAGCCGAGGATCACAAGAAGAAGAGAAAGGGGGATACCGATGGGACGATCAATAAGGACCCCAAGAAGCCACGACAACAACTCCCTCCGGTCCAGCAGCAGAAGCTGGACAAAGGCAAGGGTAGGGCCCGCTCGGTTGAAATCGGGGAAATCAGGGACGAGGCTGAAGTGCGCCGAGCACCGACCACCTGGTCCCCGGATCTAAGACTGGACGGCGCACCCATCTCCTGCCAGTCCAGTATAAGGGCGGTTCAACAAGGCCATGCCCACCACTTGGCCGAAGTGTTGGAACGCCCTCTCCTGCTGCCCAAGGACATGGAGACCTTGGAAAAGATGGGCCAGCCACAACTATTCCTCTCACTAAAAAGAGACTTAGCGCTGGTAAGTTTTTTCCCTTTTTTTTAAAGAAGATTCCACTTTTAACAATATTTATAAATGAGTTTTTTTTTTTTTACAATTCCTAATTCCATCATACTTTGTTACAGGTTATTCAGGAGGTATTTGTAGCCGAGAAGTTTATAGAAGACACTCGGAAAATAGCCAGAACTGAGCTCGAAATCAGGCTGGAGACTGAGAAGTCCTTGGGCACAGCCCTTGCTGAGAATGAGAAGCTGACCTCAGAGGTGGTTGATCTGAGGAGAGAGAAAAATGGGGTCGAGTCAAACTTAAAGACCATGAAGACCCAGATAGAAGGACAGCGTAAGCTCCTTCGCGAAAGAGATGAAGAGCTCTCCCAAGCTCAAAGGGAGTGCTCGGATCTGAAAAAGGAACTGGCGCTGATGAAGGAAGAAGCTAGCTCCTTCCAACTCTCTCTCCAAGCTGCCAAGCAGGCAAGTTTCGATGAAGGGGTAGCAACTACCGAGGAGCAGCTGACAGAGGAGTTCACGGCTTTGTGCCGGAAATACTGTCAAAAAGTATGGGGGGAAGCTTTAAACGTAGCAGGAGTTCCCCAATCTTCGGATCTGAGGAAGTCCGAGAACGTTTGGCTTCCCCTAGAAATACAGGAGATTGAAGAGGCTCCTGCTGCTACTCCTACCCCCGAGACAACTCTTCCTGCTCTACCTCCAGTGGTCCCACAGCAAATTCCTGATCCTACAGAGCCTTCTGGTTCCAACAAAGAGAAGGAAGGAGGAGGGGATGC
Source organism: Castanea sativa (assembly GCF_040712315.1). Lineage (NCBI taxonomy): Eukaryota > Viridiplantae > Streptophyta > Magnoliopsida > Fagales > Fagaceae > Castanea > Castanea sativa. Next base: position 32,399,389 of record NC_134018.1, read on the forward strand.
AGAGAAGGACTTGAGCCAGACAATTGAACCTAACGTCCTTCCAACGAAGACAGCAGATAAAGGAAAGCAAGTTTTGACTCCTTTTGAGCTGGAGTTGAGAAAGACCGAGGGCACCAGTACCTCTCAGCAAGACCCCCCTCCAAAGGCTTAAGACTTATCTTTAGGACTTCTCTTTTTCCATATTTGAATTATATATGTAATGTATATTTGACTGATTAATGAAGAACAATTTCATTTGCTTTCCACTCGGGTTGTATCTGTTTTTACTTTATTCTTTTTGTACTTATTACAAAAGTTTCCCATTAAGTCATAGCAAAAGTTTCTCAGAGTACACAAATCTAACTCCAAGGATTGCACAATCATAACTTCCACATAATCATGCGCATATTATTAAAGATTTAATAAAAGGTGACATGGTTAATATATTTGAACAATGCCTCGATTAAAAAGAAGAGAGGATCTCATATAACGATTAAACCCTTGTAATGCATAGCACTGTTTCTAGTAAGATGTAAGATCCGAGGACCATTCCTTACACAAACTTACTTAACACTTAATGATATAGAACTTAAGATCCGAGTTAATAAACAGTAACGCATTAACATCCAGACATAATAAGGAGATAACTTTGATCAAAGTTATGGTCCGAAGATAAGACTTAACCAATTCTCCGTTTGATTCTTAAAAATTATAACTTCAAATGTAAAATTTCCCAAAACAGGAGGTCCGAGAACCCGGCATAGCTAAGGTTCTGTTTAACAAATGACAAGACATCGATTTCCACAAGGTTTTTGGTCCGAGGACTGCACTTAACCAAGTTTCTGTTTGATTCTTAAAAATGATAACTTCAAATGTTAATTTTCCCAAAGCAGGAGGTCCGAAGACCCGACATAGCTAAGGTTCTGTTTAACAAATGACAAGACATCAATTTCCACAAGGTTTTTGGTCCGAGGACTGCACTTAACCAAGTTTCTGTTTGATTCTTAAAAATGATAACTTCAAATGTTAATTTTCCCAAAGCAGGAGGTCCGAAGACCCGACATAGCTAAGGTTCTGTTTAACAAATGACAAGACATCGATTTCCACAAGGTTTTTGGTCCGAGGACTGCACTTAACCAAGTTTCTGTTTGATTCTTAAAAATGATAACTTCAAATGTTAATTTTCCCAAAGCAGGAGGTCCGAAGACCCGACATAGCTAAGGTTCTGTTTAACAAATGACAAGACATCGATTTCCACAAGGTTTTTGGTCCGAGAGCGGCACTTACCCAAGTTTCTGTTTGATTCTTAAAAATGATAACTTCAAATCTTAATTTCCACAAAGACGGAGGTCCGAAGACCCGACATAGCTAAGGTTCTGTTTAACAAATGACAAGACATCAATTTCCACAAGGTTTTTGGTCCGAGGACTGCACTTAACCAAGTTTCTGTTTGATTCTTAAAAATGATAACTTCAAATGTTAATTTTCCCAAAGCAGGAGGTCCGAAGACCCGATATAGCTAAGGTTCTGTTTAACAAATGACAAGACATCAATTTCCACAAGGTTTTTGGTCCGAGGACTGCACTTAACCAAGTTTCTGTTTAATTCTTAAAAATGATAACTTCAAATGTTAATTTTCCCAAAGCAGGAGGTCCGAAGACCCGACATAGCTAAGGTTCTGTTTAACAAATGACAAGACATCAATTTTCACAAGGTTTTTGGTCCGAGGACTGCACTTAACCAAGTTTCTGTTTGATTCTTAAAAATGATAACTTCAAATGTTAATTTTCCCAAAGCAGGAGGTCCGAAGACCCGACATAGCTAAGGTTCTGTTTAACAAATGACAAGACATCAATTTCCACAAGGTTTTTGGTCCGAGGACTGCACTTAACCAAGTTTCTGTTTGATTCTTAAAAATGATAACTTCAAATGTTAATTTTCCCAAAGCAGGAGGTCCGAAGACCCGACATAGCTAAGGTTCTGTTTAACAAATGACAAGACATCAATTTCCACAAGGTTTTTGGTCCGAGGACTGCACTTAACCAAGTTTCTGTTTGATTCTTAAAAATGATAACTTCAAATGTTAATTTTCCCAAAGTAGGAGGTCCGAAGACCCGACATAGCTAAGGTTCTGTTTAACAAATGACAAGACATCAATTTCCACGAGGTTTGTGGTCCGAGGACTGCACTTAACCAAGTTTCTGTTTGATTCTTAAAAATGATAACTTCAAATGTTAATTTTCCCAAAGCAGGAGGTCCGAAGACCCGACATAGCTAAGGTTACGTTTTATAAATGACAAGACATAAATTTCCACAAGGTTTTTGGTCCGAGGACTGCACTTAACCAAGTTTCTGTTTGATTCTTAAAAATGATAACTTCAAATGTTAATTTTCCCAAAGCAGGAGGTCCGAAGACCCGACATAGCTAAGGTTCTGTTTAACAAATGACAAGACATCAATTTCCACAAGGTTTTTGGTCCGAGGACTGCACTTAACCAAGTTTCTGTTTGATTCTTAAAAATGATAACTTCAAATGTTAATTTTTCCAAAGCAGGAGGTCCGAAGACCCGACATAGCTAAGGTTAAGTTAAACAAATGACAAGACATCAATTTCCACAAGGTTTTTGGTCCGAGGACTGCACTTAACCAAGTTTCTGTTTGATTCTTAAAAATGATAACTTCAAATGTTAATTTTCCCAAAGCAGGAGGTCCGAAGACCCGACATAGCTAAGGTTCTGTTTAACAAATGACAAGACATCAATTTCCACAAGGTTTTTGGTCCGAGGACTGCACTTAACCAAGTTTCTGTTTGATTCTTAAAAATGATAACTTCAAATGTTAATTTTCCCAAAGTAGGAGGTCCGAAGACCCGACATAGCTAAGGTTCTGTTTAACAAATGACAAGACATCAATTTCCACGAGGTTTGTGGTCCGAGGACTGCACTTAACCAAGTTTCTGTTTGATTCTTAAAAATTATAACTTCAAATGTTAATTTTCCCAAAGCAGGAGGTCCGAAGACCCGACATAGCTAAGGTTCTGTTTAACAAATGACAAGACATCAATTTCCACGAGGTTTGTGGTCCGAGGACTGCACTTAACCAAGTTTCTGTTTGATTCTTAAGAACAGTAACTTCATGCGTCAGAGGTAGTCATAACTTTGAAATGTTCACCGATAAAAGCACATTTTATTAATAATAATATCTTCTAAGATTATTTACATTCCATGGGCGTGGTACAATTCTTTCATCTAGGTCAGCTAGCCGATATGACCCTATGCCTGCTACTGATACAATGCGGTAGGGGCCTTCCCAGTTGGGTCCTAACTTACCCCAAGCTGGGTTCTTAGAGGTACCCACAACCTTTCTTAGTACGAGATCACCAGGTGCAAGTGGCCTTAGCCTCACGTGGGCGTTGTAACCCCGTTTTAGCTTCTGTTGATAATAAGCCATCTGGACCATCGCTGCCTCGCGCCGTTCCTCAAGCAAATCTAAGTCTTTTTCCAGGAGTCCATTGTTATTCTCAGGGCTAAAGGAGCTGGTCTTTAGGGTGGGAAAACCAGATTCCAGAGGTATCACCGCCTCGGCTCCATAAGTCATAGAGAATGGAGTTTCTCCAGTGGACCTGCGCGGTGTGGTCCAATACGTCCATAGAACATGAGGGAGCTCTTCTACCCATCTGCCTTTCGCATCATCCAACCTTTTCTTTAGCCCACTGACAATGACTTTGTTAACGGCCTCGGCCTGCTCGTTTCCTCGAGGATAAGCTGGGGTGGAATACCTATTTATAATACCCATGTCACCACAATACTTCCTAAAAGCCTTACTGTCGAACTGAACACCATTGTCCGAGATGAGTGTGTGTGGTATACCGAATTTGGTAACGATGTTTTTCCAGACAAACTTCTTGGAGTCAATATCTCTTATATTTGCTAAGGGCTCTGCCTCAACCCATTTAGTGAAATAGTCTGTTCCCACAAGAAGCCATCTTTTATTGCCAGCAGCTTTCGGAAATGGCCCTACAATGTCCAAGCCCCATTGTGCGAAAGGCCAAGGGCTGGAGAGAGGGTTAAGAACCCCTCCAAGTTGGTGAATATTAAGAGCAAACCTCTGACACTGATCACATTTCCTGGCATAGTCTTGGGCCTCTCTTTGCATATTGGGCCACCAATAACCCTGAGTCAGAGCTCTGTGGGCCAAGGATCTTCCCCTAGTGTGGCTGCCACAAATCCCTTCATGCAATTCTTCTAGAAGCCCCTCCGTTAAATCAGGGTGTACACACAACAAGTACGGTCCTGAAAAGGATCGTTTGTACAGTTTTTGATCCTCGGACAGCCAGAAACGTAGCGCCTTTCGGCGTATCTTATCTGCTTCGGATTTGTCCTCAGGAAGGACATCATCCCTAAGAAAAGATACGACCAGGTCGATCCAACTAGGTCCAGGCCTTATTAGATGGATACGAGGCGCGCTGGTAATGACAAGAGAGGGCTCTAGCAAATCCTCAACGAGGATAACCCTAGGTAAACCTTGAGCCGAGGACGTTGCCAACGTGGCTAAGGAGTCTGCATGGGTGTTTCCGCTCCGAGAGATATGAGTTAAGGCGAAGGAGCCAAATTGAGTTTGCTGACGCTTAACCTGGGCCAAATATTCCTGCATCCTTGGATCTCTAGCCTCCATGGTCCCCGTGACCTGGCCGACCACCAGTTGAGAATCCGAGAAGATGTGGATTTCTCTTCCACCCATCCTATGCACCATTTTCATGCCTACCAAGACCGCTTCGTATTCGGCCTCATTGTTAGTAGCCGAGAACGCCAATCTCAAAGATTTTTCGAAGACAATTCCCTCTGGGGACATAAGAACAGGTCCAACACCAGATCCTCTCTGATTAGCCGCCCCATCCACATACACTTTCCAAATCGGAGGCATGGCAGCTGTAATCACACCAACTGATTTTTCATCCATGTGTGCTTCTTTTAGAGTTTCTTCCAGTAATGGCTCGGCAAATTTCGCCACCAAGTCAGCGAGGACCTGGCCCTTCACCAAGGTGTGAGGCTTATACTTTACATCAAAAGCCCCCAGGATGGTCCCCCACTCTGCTATCCTTCCTGAGTAGTCGGCGCTACGCAGAACTGCCTTGAGGGGCAATTGGGTCAGAACAACCACTGTGTGGGACTGAAAATAATGGGGAAGCTTTCGCGTGGCATGAACCACGGCCAGGAGCGCTTTCTCTAAGGGTTGATAACGCACCTCGGCATCACCCAAAGACTTGCTAACATAATATACCGGTCTTTGCACCCCGCTATCATCTCTTATCAGGACCAGGCTGACCGCGTGGACGGCCACTGCCAGATAAGCAAACAAAATCTCATGTGCCTCTGGACGAGAAAGAATGGGTGGCCGAGATAGATATTGCTTAAGCTGTTGAAAGGCTAACTCGTGGTCCTCGGTCCATTGAAACCCTTTCCACTTATTCAGCAGTTGGAAGAAAGGACGACACCGGTCAGCTGACCGAGATATGAACCTGTTCAAAGCGGCAATCATTCCCGTCAACTTTTGAATTTCTTTTAGGTTCCGAGGAGGCTGCAAGTCCTGAATAGCCTTGACCTGCACCGGGTTTACCTCTATGCCTCTATGAGTAATCATGTATCCCAAGAACTTCCCAGACCCCACGCCGAAAGAACATTTTGAGGCGTTGAGGCGCAACTTGTACCTTCTCAGTATCTGAAAAGTGTCGGCCAAATCTTTCATATGTGAGGGGATTGTTTTGCTTTTCACCACCATATCGTCAACGTATACTTCAATGGTTTTCCCCATTTGCTGTTCGAACATTCTGGTCATCATCCTTTGATAAGTAGCCCCAGCATTCTTCAGACCGAACGGCATGACCTTATAATGGTAATTTCCCGTCGGTGTAATGAATGCAGTCTTCTCCTGATCCTCTAGTGCCAAGGGAATCTGGTGATAACCCTGGAAGGCGTCTAAGAAACTCATCCGAGGATGTCCGACAGTGGCATCCACCAGTTGATCAATACGTGGCATTGGGAACGAATCTTTGGGACAGGCCTTGTTCAGATCAGTAAAGTCCACACATACCCTCCACGTTCCATTTTTCTTTTTAACGACGATTGTATGAGCTAACCACTCAGGGTAGAAAACTTCTTTGATAGCCCCAGCCCTTTTGAGTTTAAGCACCTCTTCCTTCATAGCCTCGGAATGTTCCCTGGAAGATCGCCGAGGTGGCTGCCTTCTCGGAATGATAGCCGGGTTGACATTTAGGTGATGACAAATGAAGCCCGGATCCAGGCCTGGAGCTTCATAAGGATCCCACGCAAAAACATCAACATTATCCTTCAAGAACTCTAACAACTCCATTTTCTCTTGGTGTGGTAAAAGTACACCGACTTGGAAGAATCTCTCCGGGTCATCGGCCACTGGAAACTTCTCTAATCCCTCGCACTGTGTCTCATCTCCTGTCACCACTCCAGATGAATCAGGAGCCGTTAACTGCTATAAATCCTTGTTGATCAAAGCCGAAGACTCGGCTTCTGTCTGATGCAGTACTGCAGCCGATATGCACTGCCTGGCTACTGATTGGCTGCTGAGGATTTCCTCAATACATTCCCCCGAGGGGAATTTAACTTTAACATGTAAGGTAGAGGAGACGGCTCCAAGCGCATGCAGCCAAGGCCTGGCAAGGATGGCCGTGTATGGAGAGTACGCGTCAACCACGATGAAGTCCACCTCCACCGTTTTTGAGCCGGACTGAACGGGCAAACGGATCTGTCCCCTCGGCACAACGGCTCTCCCTTCAAAGCTTATAAGTGGCGAGTCATAAGGAGTAAGGTCTTCCAACTTCAACCTTAACCCCTTAAATAGATCAGGGTACATGATATCTGCACCGCTGCCCTGATCTATCATCACCCTTCTCACGTCATAGTTCCCAATTCTGAGGGTAACCACAAGAGCATCGTCATGGGGCTGGATGGTCCCTACCTTATCCTCCTCGGAGAAACCTAGGACGGGCAAGGTGCCCTTCATCCTCTTCGGCCTACTACCTACATCCTCGACCTGAGGATGGGAAACTGCCATCACCCTAGTGGGACCTGAGCCGGTCCTGCCAGGGGCAGCGAAGATAACATTAATTGTTCCCAAGGCTGGCCGAGATGTATTGTTCCTCTGGTTGTTTGAACCAACTTGACTGACCTGCCCAGTGGGCTGACACAAGTGCTGCTTCAACTTTCCCTCACTGACGAGCTGCTCTAGATGGTTCCACAGGGTCCGACAGTTCTCGGTAGTGTGGCCTACATCCTGATGGTACTGACAAAAGAGATTTTGGTTTCTTTTCGCAGGGTCCCCTGCCATCTTGCCTGGCCATCTGAAGAAAGGCTCTTTACGAACTTTTTCTAATAACTGATGCACCGGTTCTCGGAACACAGTATTTACAGCCTGAGGTGCCGCCGAGCCGGATTGCCCGAAGTAATCCCTCCTCGGCTTGTTGTTGTGGTATCTATCCGACCTGAAATCCCTTCTCTCCTGCGGGATAACCTTTTCCTTTCCCTTCCCTTGCTGCTGGTCTTCTTCTACCCTCTTGTACTCATCAATACGATCCATAAGGCGGCGTACACTGCGGACGGGCTTTTTCGTCAAAGACTTTCTTAGGTCGTGGTCAGTAGGGAGACCTACCTTGAAGGTATTAAGCACCACCTCATCAAAGTCACCATCTATCTCGTTAAACATCTCCCAGTATCGGTCGGAGTATGCTTTCAGTGTCTCCCCTTCCTTCATGGCCATGGATAGCAGCGAATCCAATGGCTGAGGGACTCTGCTACACGTAATGAACCGCGAAGCGAATGCCCTAGTCAGCTCCCCAAACGAGCCTACGGACCCAGATTTGAGACCGTTAAACCATCTCATAGCCACAGGTCCCAAGCTGGAGGGGAAAACTTTACACATCAGAGTCTCATTGTGAGAGTTCACCGCCATCCTCTGGTTGAAGTGACTCACGTGCTCCACCGGATCAGTCCGGCCATTATAAATGGTGAAGGTGGGCTGGGTGAACCTCCTGGGAAGCCTCCCCCTCTCAATCCTCCGCGAAAACGGAGATTTAGAGAGTTGGTGCAACGCCCTACTCATAGTATCGTTGCCTAAGCCCCTAGAACAAAGCTTCTTACGTCTACGGGTTGGCTGGTCGCCCTCCTCACCGGAGGACGTTACACTGGTGGGGGACCGCGACCTTGAGCCGTAGCCAACTCCCCTATCCTTCTCCGAAGAAGAACTAGACGAGGACGGTGAAAACTTGCGTTTAGCACGACGTAACTTCCTCTTCAAACGATTGATTTCCCTCTGCATGTATTTAGATCCCTCGTGGGTGGTGATACCCCCGCCATGAGTATGGCTAGCGCCAGGGTATTCTGTATGGACACTCCCTTCACGATCCCTTCGACGTTCAAGGCGTTCGAAATGGTCTTCCGGTTGTGATCCCTGTGACTCTGCATGGTGAGAGCCTAAGCCTGCCATAATATTCCTACCTCTTCTAGACTAGATTTCCCACAGACGGCGCCAATTGTAAGTGCACAATTGCACCTGGCCCCAAGAACAGTTATAGGCCCAGGCCCAATGAGCCTTAAACAATATGAATTTGTAGAGTGTGGGCTTAAAACCCAGGTTAGAAGTGTTTGAGGATTAAATGGCAAGCCAAAGATTATAAACACTTAAAAACAACAAAGAATACTATAAGTCAATCCGCTCGGACATAAGCCGAGAACTGTTCTTATATTATTTCTCTCTCTTTTTCTCTTTCCTTTAGGTTACAAAGAGGGGATCCCCTTTACTGTCTTAGATTGCTCTTTAAATACTATTTTGAATAATTTGTACACGTGTTGCCTCACCTCCCCCTTAGCCTGGATATTTCTTTTCTCAGTGCCTTTGAATAGTAACCAGAAGTTTCTCTTCCACTGTTCAGGTGTCACTTCCCCATAAATGCGGCTAGGGTGGTAGGTGCAGGGTCTTTAATGTAGAGGTGGCAGCCTTTATCTTTGACATTTCTTCAACACCGGTGCTTCTGGGACATTCTAGGGTTTCCCCCTTTTAACCATTGGCCTTAACCGTGTCATCCCCTAATCTTTACTACGAAATCCCAAGTTCTTCGGTGTCCATCCGAGGGTAAGTTCACCCTCGGCTGGATCCTCGGATCCTCGGCGTATGGGCCGACCCATAGTACTAACAAATTCTAAACCCAAGAGCAGGTCGGCCTTCCTTAACACGGCCCAAAAGGCCCACATTCTCATCAGGATCTTTTTGCCCCCCACAGGAGTGACATTTTATTGTCTAAATTTATTTCAGATAGTAGAATATATAACTAGAATAAAATAACATTTAAAGTGTATGTAGAACAATAAAACTTGATTTATAATAAAACACGATCCGAAGGTTTACTTAACAATAGGATAACCTATAATAACTAGCTAGGCTGATAGTCTCAACCTGCAAAAAGTTTTTAACAAAATCCATACATAAAATACCCATCAACCCAAATCACCATTGAAGACCAACTTAAAACAGGTCTAAATATTACGACATTACCTACAAAACTTTCTCAAAAAAGGAAATTATGAGTTTGCATGAATATACTATGTAAAGCAGTGGCGGAGTCAGGATTTAAGTGGAGAGGGGGCAAAATTTGTATATGATATATGTACTATCATAAAAAAAATTTGTATACAATATATGTACTTTCAAATATTATAATAGCTAAGTGCAAAGGAGTTTTATCAGGGTTCATCATGGATTGTGGCTTTCCAAACAGTGCACTTTGCTTTCCACGTTGGTATGCAAGACTGCATTTTTGAAGGGATTAATCAGGGCCTTTTTGCCAAAATGCAGTAGGGAAACATTAAAACTTATGTGTAATGCATGCTAGTGGAGGACTTGTGGTTACTTATTTGTTCAGGTAGAGTTATGCTCTATTTCAAGGCTAAAGAAACATAGTGAAATTTTAGTTGGCTAAATTATCATAAGTGTGATTGATTAGAGCTTTTGGTTAGATGAAATTCCTTACAAGATAAGGAAGATCTTTGATCTAGATAGCTATTTCTATCAAAAGAGAAAAAAAAAAAAAAAGGTTCGGGGTTTTTAATAAGTATTAGCTATGAAACTAATAAGGGTTTCTTTTGGGCAGGCCGGGGGCAGAAAAAAATGGATAAAAACCATTTCTTTTCACCCCTAATGTAAAGTATACAATGTAGGTAAAATAATTATACATTTTCTTTCAAAATGACAAATATTAGCCACATTTTTCCTTACAATGTAGACTTTACATTGTACTTTAGTAAAATCAATTAAACTTGTCATAAACATTTGTTAAGTGTTTACTAGTAAAATTACATGTAATATAATTTATTCAATTAAAAAAATTGAGCTTATATTATGAAAATAATTAAATATTTGACAATTTATTCAAGAAATAGGTTTTTGCATTTCCTCTCTTTTTAATTACATGTAATATAATTGAAGTTGATTATCCAAATTTTAGAACACAAAATAAGTATAATTTACGGGTTATAAGATAATTAATTTTTGGAAAAATATTTGAAAATACATTCGTTGCGCGGACAAAACATGGGTTAGTGTGGACAAGATCCTAAGGAATGTCCATTTAGTTAAAAATAAGTTATTCTCTATAATTGTTTCTCAAAAAAAAAAAAAAAAAAAAAAGAAGAAGAAGAAGAAGAAGAAGAAGAAGAAGAGGAGGTTATTCTCTATAGTCAATTATGATACGGGACTAGGAATTGGATGATATACGTTTATAATGATCTTATATGGATTAAAATATTTATGAAACTAACCCCAAATATGATGGATAAAAACCATTTCTTTGCTAGATATTTACAATTGTTTTTTGAAAAATTACATTTTAAACCTATAGTTTAAGGGTGTAATAAATTAAACAATATAATTTCAATAGTGACAAAATTAACTTTGTGGTTTTAAAAGTAACAAAAAAAATTATATAATTTCAAAAGTAATAGATTAAATCATGAAGTTTCAAAATGTAACAACCCTCAGCTCTTTTAAGTGAAATAATATCGTCTTTGGGGTTTAATACATGTTGAAGTTAACGGCCCGTTTGGTAAGAGATTTCTAAAAATATTGTTTAAGTGTTGTGAAAATATGTGTGGGTGAAAAAATATTGTAGAAATACATGTTGTGTTTAAACAATGAAAACTGTTATTTAAACAACAGTATTGTAAGGACACAATTCGAGCTCGAACCCATAGTCAGAAGGGGATGGGCCTGAAAAGCATTTTTACAATAAAATTTGTAGAGAGAGGGCTTGAAATCTAGGTTCTAATGATGTTTAGATAACAAAAAATAATGGGTTTTGATCACAATGATACACATAAGGAACTGTTTATATGAATATGAAAGAAATCTTCTCCTCGGACACAAGCCGAGGATGACTTATATTACTTCTTCCCAAGATAGATTACAATTATGGATAGTGAGTTTTACAGTGTATTTCTCTCTTTTTTCTTTGATCCCCCCTTTTTGCTGAAGGTCCCTTCTTTCTTTTATACTCCCTTCTTCCTTTCCTCTTCATCTTCCACGTCAGGGTTAGATTCCTGGTCTAGATACTTGTCCCATCCACCTCCCTTGAAGTCTTTGGAGATAGGAGCAAAGTTCAACTTTTATGTTCAGGTCTCACTTCCCCATTGATGCGGCCAGAATAGCAGTTGCAGAGCATTCAATGCGGGGGTGGTGGTAACAGCTTTATTTCAAATATTCCACCGCCCATCTTCTTATCCTTCACATTTACTGTATCTAACCTTATCTGTATGATTTTCGAGAACATAGCCTGTGGATGTTAACCAACCCTTCCCTTACCTCGGCTTCACATAACCAATGACATAATCTTCCTCGGACTAACTTCTTGTACATACTTGCTCAGACATTATCTCTTTTTTATTTAGTACTGCCTTTATGAGTTAACATTCATACACCCTCGGACTGGGCCTTTAGCCCAAAGAGTACTCTTGGGCCACCCCACACATATTTCCTGGGCCCAATGACCCTACAATAGCCCCTCGAGATTCTCATTTCGTTACCTCGGGAGGAAAAGAGGATCTCGACATCTGTCACCGTTAGCTTGTATACACCATACATCTTTGTTGCCAGGGATGATGACTTTTGAACAGCCCGAAGCGCATTCCTGACGTATCGGCATGCAGAACGTCTTCAAATTAAATTCTGACGTCCTTCTGTCCCCCACGCTCAGTGACGTGATGCGCATCCAACGGTTGAGGATAACATAGAGTCATAGGCGGGAAATTTCCCACTTTATGATTTTCACTGGTATAAAAAGTAGCAATTCAAACTATCTTACACATTTACAACACCCATTCAATGTATCTGCCAACCTTTCGCAATCTACATGCGCCCTCACCTTTACCAAGAACTAGGCCAAGGTGACTTTGTCATTCTTAAAGTAAGTTTTTCTAGACTCCATTTTTCATTATTTCTCTTATTCTTTCTTTCTCTGGTGTTTTACTTCTCCTTGGCTCATCTGTTTTCTTAGTTCTTCCATCGTACCCACACTTCGCTCCAAGAAATGGGTAGATTTGCATCCCTAGTAGATTTAGAAGAAAAAATAGAACAATTTAAGGCTAAGCATAGGATTCCATCAGGGGTGTCCCTTAAACACTGTAAGGAAGGAGAATGGTTCCTAAAAAGGCGAGAGGGAGAGGTAGTAATCCCGATGAGCACCTTCATAGAGGGAGGGATGAAAATCCCCATGGGGACAATTATGAGGGATTACCTTAGGGCCTTTAGGTTAGCTCCTACCCAATGCGCCCCTAACATGTTTAGGATTTTGGGCTCCGTAGATGCCTTAAATGAAAAGATGAATCTGGGACTCACCCATCACGATGTGAACTGGGTTTACAACCTCCACCACCTAAAGGGATAGAGATATTACTTAAAATCTAGGCATCCCGAAGTTAGATTAATCCAATGTCTCCCCGATTCCAACAAGAATTTAAAGGAAAAACGTCCTAATCATATCAGGGGACTGGCACGATGGTCTTCCCTGTCCGACAAGGGAAGGGGAACCAGGTGAAGTTCTGGATTCAACTGATCTACTTCACAGTTACTCTTTTTTTTTTTTTTTCATATAAACTTGGGTTCATATAAAGCATTTACTTACTCTAACCTTGTTTTTTCTTCTCAAAACCTTTGTAGACCCACACGCAGCAAATCGCCATTCTCATCTTGTCAATTTCGTAAGATTAGACAGAATACTGTAGATTGAAGTTTTTATGCACTCAGACAGCCAGCTCCGAGTAGCCCATTTAATTCTCGGCTACGATCCCATCTCCAAAGCTTTCTAGGCGCCGAAGTGTATGATCAAAGCCAAGGATCCACGCTTACCCCTGATAAGCGTTGCCGTTGAAGGTTTTCTGTTACTTGAGGGAGCTCCTATTCCTCAAGGTACCCTGGTTACACAACCCCTACAACCCATACCAGATGGTGTTCCTCTAGTCCCTATTCCAAATCAGCCTACAATTGGTGAAGCAACCTCTTCCCAACTCAATATAAAGGAAGAAGAAGAGATTATTGAAGTATCAGATTCCTTCGAGGACGAATTTGAGGTCTTCGATCAACCCCCTTCCACTAAGGATCAAGATACTATTCTCGGCGATACCTTCCCAGCCCCTTCTCAAAGAGAAATTCACAACTCTGAGGAAATGGGTATCTAGCGCAAACCTAGACAGAAGCTGAAAGACCGAATGGAAGCTCCGGTGGGAGGCCAAGAGGTCCAGAAGGCTGCTCAGACTAAAATTCCTCAGACGAAGGACAAAGGCCTTGAGAAGTATTTTCAATCAAAAACCCCTCCTCCCCCCCTACCCAGTCCTAACGCACTGATCTAGCAGATCTTAAGCAAAAAAGGGATCAGCCAAGGGGAAAGAGGTAATCTAGGGAGGAAAAGACCTTCCCCCTAAAGATGTGGGGCCCGAGAAAGGAGCTAAGCATGATCGCATAGCGCAGACAAGGTCAGAGAAACGGATCGAGACCCGTGAGCCTGTGTCTGCTCCCATCTAGGCTCCAAAAATGACGATGGATGATCACGCGGTTATCGCTAATGCATCCATCAGGAAGTCTGATGAAGGAACTACTGCATGCGTGGTAGATGCGCTTGAGCAATCTCTCTTATTGCCTGAGGACATGCATGAGTTAAGGATGATGAGAGATCAAAATGTCTTCATGACGCTAAAAAAGGAGCTCGCCATGGTAAGAATCTTGCTTAATTATCTCTCGCTTCTTTCCTCTTTTACCCTTAGATTTTTTTGTTTTAACCATCTTCCTATGTCTCGAATATTATTTGTAAACAGGCTATCCAATCTGCTCATAGGGCTGAAGAGATTGCTATTAGTTCCTATAAAGCCTTAAGGAGTGAGGAGATAAGGTGTAGCAACACTCAGAAAACCCTTGAGGTATCAAAGAAACAGCTGCAAGAGGTCACCACTCAACTGACCAAGGCAAAAAGTGACTGGAAAAGTGCCAAGGTGGCATTAAAGACGATCGAGAAACAGGTCAAGGCCCAACGTTTTCAACTACGCCAGGCCTACGAGGAAAAAGCAGCGGCGAAGAAACAAATAGATTATTTAAAGAAAAACCTGAAGGAATTTGATAAGGCTAGGGAGGAGGACAACAAAGCAAAAGAAGAAGCTGTAAAGACCAAAGAAGAGGCAGTGGATAAGGCTGAGTAAGCCGGATACGAGGTCGGTGTGGCTGAGACAACGGAAGACCTCAAATCACAATTCTCGGAATTATGTAGAGACTACTGCCTCCAAGTGTGGAATGATGCACTCAGCCGAGCTAGGGTTAATGCCTCTTCTGCCCTCTAGGAGACAGAGAACGTCTACTATCCCCCAGCTATCCGAGTCTCTGCTCCACTCAGTGCCAATGATGACATTGTTAGTCAAAGGCCAAACGTTGAGCAAAGTAATGCAGCTGAAGACCCTACCTCTACTGAAGGCCAATCCAAGAAGGTTGAGCAACTTGAAGCCCCCAAAGAACATACTGAACCAGTAGGAGTGGCACATGAAGGTATCTAGCATCCTGAAGCTCCTAAAGAATCTTCCAAAGAAAAGGGGTCTGACTAGACATTAGAGCTTGTCCTAGTAACCATTCCCATAATCCTTAAGGAAGATCCAAAAGACAAAGGGACTGCTTTTGACTCTTCGGCCCAACCTCAGCTTCCAAAAGATCCTAAAGGCCCTTTGAAGATAAAGCTAAAGCAATGACTGCTCTCCTCTTCCTTGTTTTCCCTTTTACCTGTATTCTATGTAATTTTGATGACTTGAAAGTAATTGTACCTCCAAAGAAATTCGGATCAATGAAAAAGCAAGTTTATTTCTTTTACTTGATGTTTGCTTTGTTATCTTGTTCATATTACCTAATGCTTGTTTACCACACTTAGAACAATAGTCTGTTTCCTTTCATAAATTAATTAAAAATTCTAAGGAAGCAATCTGGAATGAATTTAGGCAATAAATATGTTCAATATACTTGAAAATGCTTTAAGTGATGCTCATGGGCTTCTATCCATTTATCACTATACCTAGGAGTCTTCAAGTTTTACAAGCAGAAGTGCAAACTTAGGCCTAGATCCAAGTTTAAACATAAATAGGCAAATGATCAATCATAATTAAATTTTAACCAATGCCCAATAGAATATCAACATACATGAGATACACGGATAACAAGAAGTGTTAATTTCCCTAAAGTAAATGATCTGAGGACCAGACACTTAATAAAATATCAATTTAGACGAGGTATGTAGTCCGAGGAGCCAAACATGACTAAGCTTTAGTTTGATATTTAGAAAAATGAACCAAAGTGTTAATTTTCTCAAAGTAGATGATTCGAGGACCAGACATACCAAGGTTCTGTTCAACACTTAATAAAACATCAATTTAGACGAGGTATATGGTCTGAGGAGCCAGGCATGACCAAACTTCAGTTTGATATTTAGAAAAATGAACTGAAGTGTTAATTTTCCCAAAGTAGATGATCCGAGGACCAGACATAACCAAGATTCTGTTCAACACTTAATAAAATATCAATTTAGACGAGGTATGTGGTCCGAGGAGTCAGGCATGACAAAGCTTCAGTTTGATACTTAGAAAAAGATGATAATCAACGCAATACAATGTCAATAAAAATAAAAAAGGCAGAAGTGTCTTTCATTAATAATAGTACCTTTGTAGGTTATTTACATTCCAGGGATGTTGTACAACATACTCATCTAAATCTTCAAGATTATAAGCCCCTATGCCCGCGACTGAGGTAATACGATAAGGTCCTTCCCAGTTGGGCCACAGTTTTCCCCATGCTAGGTTCTTTGTAGTGCCCAAAACTTTCCTCAGTACCAAGTCTCCAGGTGTAAGTGGCCGTAGCATTTTATGAGAATCATTCCTTTGCTTGAGTTTGTGTTGATAATAAGCTAGCTGAACCATGGCATTCTCCCGCCATTCTTCAACTAAGTCTAGGCTTTTCTCCAATAGATTGTAATTACTGCCTGGAGTGAAAGAGCTCGTCCTTAGTGTTGGTAACCCAGTTTCTAGAGGTATTATAGCCTCGGCTCTATAAGTCATAGAGAAGGGTGTTTTTCCCGTGGACCTTCGTGGAGTAGTTCGATATGTCCACAAGACATGTGGCAATTCTTCCACCCATCTTCCCTTAGCATCATCTAACCTTTTTTTGAGCCCATTGACTATCATTTTATTGACTGCCTCGGCCTGCCCATTCCCTCGAGGATAAGCTGGAGTTGAATATCTATTCATGATGCCTAGATCACAACAATATCTTCTAAAGGCCTTACTGTCAAATTGTAGGCCGTTATCCGAAGTGAGAGTATGAGGGATTCCAAACCTAGTGACGATGTTTTTCCAGACAAACTTCTTCGCTTCCATATCCCTGATGTTCAACAATGGCTCAACTTCAACCTATTTAGCGAAATAATCTGTTCCAACGAGCAGTCACCTCCTATTCCCTGCTGCTTTTGGGAAAGGCCCGACAATGTCCAATCTCCATTGAGCAAAAGGCCATGGACTAGACAGAGGATTACGGACACCCCCTGGCTGATGGATGTTGGGAGGGAACCTCTGACATTGGTCGCATTTCTTTACATAATCCTGTGCCGCTCGCTGCATATTGGGCCACCAATACCCCTAAGTAAGAGCTCTATGAGCTAAAGACCTCCCACCTGTGTGACTACCGCAAATTCCTTCATGCAACTCTTCTAAAAGTAACTCCATTGCTTCTGGGTGTATACATAGCAAATATGGTCCTAAAAAAGAGCGCTTATACAATTTCTAGTCTTCAGAGAGCCAAAACCGAGGTGCTTTCTTACGTACCTTATCTGCTTCGGACTTTTCTTTGGGTAAGATATCATCTTTGAGGAATGTCACTATTGGATCTATCCAACTAGGTCCCACCCTAATTTGATGAATTCGAATGGCGTCACTACTCGTCCCAGTGGGTTTCCACAGATCTTCAACAAGGATGACCTGAGGTAGGCTTTGCGTCAAGGATGTTGCGAGTGTGGCCAAAGAATCAACATGGGTATTTCCACACCTGGATACATGTAATAAGGAAAAAGACTCAAATTTGGATCGTATATACCTGACCTGGGTTAAGTATCCTTGCATTCTTGGATCTCTTGCCTCTAACTTCCCTTCCACTTAGCCTACTACCAATTGTGAATTCGAGAACATTTATACCATTTTTCCTCCCATTTTATGAACCATGTTCATTCTGGCCAGTAGAGCTTCATATTCTGCTTCATTATTGGTGGTCGAGAACCCCAATCTTAGGGATTTTTCAAAAGTAATTCCCTCAGGGGATATCAAAACTAGCCCCACGCCAGATCCTCTTTGATTCGCTGCTCCGTCAACATACACTTTCCACAACGAAGGTTCTTTGCCTGAGATCATGCCAACTGATTTTTCATCCATGTCTGATCCCTTAACATTCTCTTCTAATGAGGGCTCAGCAAACTCCGCCACCAGATCAGCAATGACTTGTCCCTTCATAGAGGTGTGAGACATATATTTGATATCAAAAGCCCCTAAGATGGTACCCCATTTGGCAATCATTCTCGTGTAATCAGCACTCCTAAGTATAGACTTAAGAGGGAGTTGAGTTAGAACAACAACTGTATGAGATTGACAGTAATGGGGAAGCCTACGCGTAGCATGCACCACTGCCAGATTGCTTTCTCCAACGGTAAATAATGCACCTCGGCCTCTTGGAGAGACTTGCTTACATAATAAACTGGTCTCTGTACATTATTATCATCTCGTATAAGCACTAGGCTAATGGCATGGTCAGCCACCGCAATATATGCGAACAAAACTTCATCAATCTCTGACCGAGACATAATGGGTGGTTGTGAAAGATAATCCTTAAGTTGTTGAAATGCCGAAGCACACTCCTCAGTCCACACAAATCCCTTCCACTTATTCAACAACTGGAAGAAAGGTCTACACATGTCCGCGATCGAGAAATAAACCGATTAAGGGCAGCAGTCATTCCTGTCAACCTCTGAACCTCTTTGAGATTCCGAGGTGGGTGTAAATTGTTAATTGCCTTGACCTGAGCCGGATTAACCTCATTTCCCCGGTGAGTTACCATGTAACCTAAAAATTTACCTGATCCAACACCAAAAGAACATTTAGAGGCATTAAGTCGCAACTTGTACCTCCTTAGCGTTTGAAAAGTATCATTAAGATCTTCCTTATGCATGGAAATTGCTTTGCTTTTCACCACCATGTCGTCCACATATACTTCAATAGTCTTTCCTAGCTGTGGGTCAAACATTCTTGTCATCATCCTCTGATAGGTAGCTCTAGCGTTCTTCAAACCGAAAGGCATTACTTTATAATGATAATTTCCCGTAGGAGTCACAAATGTCGTTCTCTCTTGGTCCTCCAAAGCCAAAGGTATTTGATGATAACCCTGGAAAGCATCCAAAAAACTTATCCGAGGATGCCCAACAGTAGCATCCACCAACTGATCTATCCGAGGCATTGGGAAAGAATCTTTAGGACAAGTCTTGTTCAAATCTGTGAAGTCCATGCATACCCTCCACTTCCCATTCTTCTTCTTTACTACTACTATATGAGGCAACCATTCAGGATAAAACACCTCTTTGATAGCACTTGCCTTCTTGAGTTTGAGCACCTCCTTCTTAACAGCCTCTGAATGCTCTTTAGAGGATCGCCGAGGTGGTTACCTCCTTGGTGCTACAGCTATATTGACATTCAAATGATGAAAAATAAAACTCGGATCAACCCCAGGGGCTTCGTAAGCATTCCATGCAAATACATCTACATTCTTCTTCAAAAACATAACCAGCTCCACCTTCTCTTCAGGTGGCAATTGAACTCCTATCTGAAAGAATTTCTCAGGGTCGTCGTTTATAAGAACCGTCTCAAATTCTTCACATGCAGGTTCTTCTACTGATGGTACCCTGGTCGTGGCCAGAGACTTTGATTGCTATGGCTTTCTGTCAGCTGAGGCCGAGGACCCCGGTTCAAGCTGATGTAGAATTGCAGCCGCCATGCACTGTCTAGCCACAGATTGACTTCCAAGCAGTTCCTCTATCTGATCCCTAGACGAAAATTTGATCTTGACATGCAAGGTTGAGGACACAACACCTAGAGTATGCAACCAAGGTGTTGCCATAATGGCTGTGTAAGGAGAATAGGCGTCTACCACAAAGAAATCCACGTTTACCACTTCTGGGCCTAATTACATAAGCAACCTAATTTGCCCCTTTGGTACGACAGCCTTCCCCTCAAAGATTATTAAGGGTGAATTATAAGCTGTAAGATCTTCAAGCTTTAAGTTTAACCATTTAAACAGGTCAGGGTACATGATATCTGAACCACTACCCTGATCAACCATCACCCTCCTCACATCGTAGCCCCCTATCCTTAGGGTAACCACCAAAGCATCATCATGTGGTTGGATAGTCCCGATTTTGTCCTCTTCCAAGAAACCTAAAATTGGTAGGATATTCGCTTTAATCCTCTTCGGCTGATCCCTAGAATCCTCGGCCAGTGTCCGAGCCATAAACATCACCCTGGAAGAATGAGAGCCAATCCTTCCAGGTGCAACAAAAATAACATTGATCGTACCTAGAGGAGGCCTTGATGAAGTGCTATCCTGGTTCACCGCCCCAGAGTGGTTTCCCTGCCCAGCAGGTCGATACAAGAATTGCTTTAATCTTCCCTCCTTAACTAATTGCTCTAAATGGTTCCACAGAGTCCGACAATCCTCAGTGGTATGACCCCTCTCCTGGTGATAATGGCAATGAAGATTTTGGTTGCGCCTCAAGGGGTCTCCCGCCATCTTATTGGGCCAATTGAAGTATGATTCATGCCTAATTTTCTCTAATAGTTGTTGCACTGGTTCCTTAAAAATGGTATTAACCACTTGTGGGGCGGTAGGACCAGCTTGCCTGGCAAAATCTCTCCCAGGCCTGTTATTGTTGTATCTTTCCGACCTGAAATCTCTCATCTTCTGAGGGATAACCTTCGCCTTTCCCTTCCCTTGCTGCTGATCTTCCTCAACCCTTTTATATTCATCAATGTGATCCATGAGCCGACGTACGCTCCTGACAGGTTTTTTGGTCAAAGATTTCCTCAAGTTGTGCTCCGCAGGTAGGCTGACCTTGAAGATCCTTATCGCCACATCATTAAAGTCCCCATCAATCTCATTGAACATCTCCTAGTATCTGTCTGAGTATGTTCTCAGGGTTTCTCCTTCTCTCATGGCTATGGACAATAATGAATCCAAGGGCCGAGGAACCCTACTGCACGTGATGAAGCGAGAGTCAAATGCCCTAGTAAGTTCCTTGAAAGAATTGATAGAACCTGCCCTCAAGCCATCAAACCACCTCATCACCACAGGTCCTAGGCTGGAAGGGAAGATCTTGCATATCAAAGTTTCATTTTTAGAATGAACTGCCATCCTCTGACTAAAATGACTCACATGCTCCACAAGATCTATTCGGCCATTATAAATGGTAAATGCTGGTTGTGTGAAGCGCCGAGGGAGCCTCCCTTCTTCCAATTTGCGTGTGAAGGGTGATTTGGAGATATGATGTAATGCCCTACCCATAGCATCATTTCCTAAGCCCCTGGAAGCAGAATTTTTACCCTTTCGCCTATGCAGGTTGTCTTTCTCGTCGAAGAAAGACTCATCCGGGGGAGTCCTTGACCTCTACCTATAATTGTCATCCCCAGAGCCCTCAGAAGAGTGATCAAAGAAAGAAGGAGTTCGCCTTCGCCTCTTGCGACGTAACTTCTTTTTTAGGTGGTCAATTTCCTTCTGCATGGCCTTAGAATTTTCCTCGTGAGGAACTCTACTTCCTCCCCATGAATAACTCTTACTTCTGCTAGTGTGCGTAGTATGTACACTACCCTCCCGGTTTTCTTCGTGCTCAAGATGCAAGGAATGATCCTTATGCTGAGACCCCACAGACTCCGCACGGTGTTGTGGTCCTGAGCCTACCATAATGTCAAACCTCTTAAAACACAAGATTTTCCATAGACAGTGCCAATTCTAAGGACACAATTCGAGCCCGAATCCACAGTTAGAAGGGAATGGGCCTAAAAGGCCTTTTTACAATAAAATTTGTAGAGAGTGGGCTTGAAATCTAGGTTCTAATGATGTTTAGATAACATAAAATAATGAGCTTTGATCACAATGATACACATAAGGAACTGTTTATATGAATATGAAAGAAATCCTCTCCTTGGACACAAGCCGATGATGACTTATATTACTTCTTCCCAAGATAGATTACAATTATGGATAGTGAGTTCTACAGTGTATTTCTCATTTTTTTTTCTTTGATCCCCCCCCCCCCTTTTGCTGAAGGTCCCTTCTTTCTTTTATACTCCCTCCTTCCTTTCCTCTTCATCTTCCATGTCAAGGTTAGATTCCTGGTCTAGATACTTGTCCCATCCACCTCCCTTGAAGTCTTTGGAGATAGGAGCAAAGTTTAACTTTTATGTTCAGGTCTCACTTCCCCATTAATGCGGCCAGAATAGCAGTTACAGAGTATTCAATGCGGGGGCGGTGGTAACAACTTTATTTCAGATATTCCACCGCACATCTTCTTATCCTCCACGTTTACCGTATTTAACATTATTTGTAGGATTTTCGAGAACATAGCTTGTGGATATTAACCAACCCTTCCCCTACCTCGGCTTCACATAGCTGAGGACACAATCTTCCTCGGACTAACTTCTTGTACATACTTGCTCAGACATTATCTCTTTTTTATTTAGTACTGCCTTTATGAGTTAACATTCATACACCCTCGGACCATTCAGTGTCCTCGGACTAGGCCTTTAGCCCGAAGAGTACTCTTGGGCTGCTCCACACATATTTCTTGGGCCCAATGACCCTACAAGTATCAAATATGCCCTAAATTTGTTACCTTTAAAAACTATAGGACTTAGTGTGTAGTTAATACCCTTTAAACTATAGAATCTACAATGTAATGACAAATAAAAGGTTAAAATAATAAAATTTCCCAAATTTTCCATAAAATTCAAGCTAGCCAGAAGTCTAAAATGGAATTTTAAGTGCGCCTACAAACAATGTTATATGCCTCCACACACACTCACTCTAAAGAGAGAGAGAGAGAGAGAGAGAGAGAGAGAGAGAGAGAGAGAGAGAGAGGAGGTGAGTGAAGAAGCCATGTATATATAGACACACACAGAGCATCAGCCTTGTGTTATCGTGAAGAAAATGGAGACGTTGCTATCCGAATAAACGGTGTTATGTATCCACTGTTAGCTAGCAGTTTATAAAATGACATAAATACATGTTCTTCATGAGAGAAGGGAAAATGGGAAATATATATTATCTCTCGCAATATGTTATAGTTTGGATGTACAAGATGTCATTTCCTATATATCGAACAAAAGGATTTTTTCTTTTCTTTTCTTTTCTTTTCTTTTCTCAGTGGACAAAAGGTGTATTGATGCTTAGTGAGTGGACAAAAGGATTATTTGCCTTTCTTTTGAGTCACGTTCAAATATGCTTTACTTACA
Organism: Castanea sativa; assembly: GCF_040712315.1. Classification (NCBI taxonomy): domain Eukaryota; kingdom Viridiplantae; phylum Streptophyta; class Magnoliopsida; order Fagales; family Fagaceae; genus Castanea; species Castanea sativa. Next base: position 32,422,500 of record NC_134018.1, read on the forward strand.
TTATTCTCAATCAATGGCGTACAAGTAATTTCTGGAAATTTATTATAATCAATGATTAATACAAAGCAAAACTTGTTTTTTTTTTTACTTTCCATTCAAAATAATGCTGAGTGGGGGTTCCATTAAAAGTATACTCTCTGTGATGTGATCTTTTTACTTTTTAAAGCAACTCAGCTAGGGTGCCTAAATTCCTTATCATGTGCATCTAAAAATTGAACCTTGCTCTCATTTTTGTGGACAACAATGTATTTTTATGGACAATGATTTTCAGAGAAATTTGTCTTCATTTTTTTTTCTTTTTCTGTGGATAAGTTCGATTCTTCTTTACAAACCCTTATTTCACTTTCTAAAAACTAGGTTTAATCAAATTTCGGGATAAGTCTTAACTTATAATCAAATTGTTCTGAAGTGGCTTGATATTTATTATTTATTTATTTTGGATACTCTCTCCATCCTAAATTACTAGTTCTCTATTTCATTTTAATTAAGATGTCTCAAAATATAGTAATCTTTAAAAACTAAACATGTATAATAGTGATAAATTTCCTAACTAACCTCTTTATTTATTCAAAAAACAATACATCTTTTTTGTAAGATTTTAAATTAATGAAGGTAATTTTTTTTTTAAGATAGAGTTCTACTCTCATTTAATCTGAGTATATATGTGTAAAACTTCCTGTGGCTCAAAAACTTATACAAGCATATTACTTTGCACCCAAATTGTAAGTAATATTACTACAATGATAATAGATGAGGATCTCTATTCAAAAAAAAAAGATGAGGATCTATTTTGTAATATTACTATAATGATAATAGAATTCACTTGTAAGCATTTAACAATTTTCAATGATTATCATAATATTAAAACTTATAACTGACTTTTGCAATGGTTGCTTATTTTGTTATACTTAAAATGTGAAAATTTTGTCAAACCTATCGAATTTGTAAACAATGTGTTACTTTTCCTTTTCATGGTAGACAATCTAATATGCTCTGCTATGGGTTGCTTGTCAACACAACCATCATTGGTTACCTTAAATATATGGTTGTTTACATATATATTTTTTTTTAATCTAAGGATCCTTAGATAACTCTTTTTCTATATTGTTTATGTTTTCATGGGAGAAGAAGGAATTGGAGAAGAAACTTCCAACTTTATGTGACCAAAACAAAATGGGTTCCAATGTGGTATTCACTAGTAGGCTATATTGGGATTGTATTGAAGGTCACATTCTTGTATGCCGCCTAAATAAGAAAGGTCGAACTTATTGAAATCTACTGCAATTTCATGAAAGTAGTCTATTGCTTCATGACTTTTATTACAACAGATTGTAAATAATTAACAATAATAATTTGAATCAAGTAATTGCAACAACACGACACAACACATTCATTGCAATTGTCTATTGCTACATGTTTATCATTGTATTGTAAAATAACTGCTATTAGGTTATTGCAATGATATTTTTGCTGTAATAGACTATCAAATCAAGATTTTCGTTCTAACAGATTTCAAAAATATTTGGTATTAATTTATTTCCACAATTTCTTTATTTTTAAGTTATTTATGTCTGTTTAAGAATACTTATTTGCAATAGCTTATTTGTATAATATGAGAGAAAAACTAAAAGCTAGACCTTATAATTGAATATAATAAAAAAACTTTGATAATTATTTCTATTAATTGGTTAGGTTAGTTAAATTGACCAAGCTCTTATTTCTAAAAAAATAATGGAAGTTAAATAATTTGAAATAAATCTGAGACAAAAAGTAGTGTAAAACTCTCAAACAATTAATACCTAAAATAAGCAAAAAAATAAACTTATAATCCAATATCAAACGCAACTAAATGAAATGTACCTGATATATTTGACATTGATGTGACAGTAAACAATAAATTTAACATTTTCAATTTAAGTTATACTTTTTATAAGAAAAATGTGAAATTCTACTAAATTGATATATGAGAAAACATGTCACGTCTTACTGATGTGGACTTCCTAATCACTGTGACAAAGTTAGTTTTTTTTCAAGGGTCAAAATCCTTGAAAAATGTATAAAAAACCCTAAAAAAATAATTTTAAGAGTCTAAGCAACAAAACTTACACCGTCAAAATGAAATTTAGACGGCTTTTGTGGCCCTCAAAACAAGTGCTCTATCTTTTATTGAGGATTGCCAACCCTTGAAAAAATTAAAAATAACCAAGGGTTAAAAGATTTAAAAGTGCAACCCTTGATAAACAATATTATAATCATTATAGTATTAAATGATCTAGGTTTTTCTTATTAAAAATAAACAATAACCAAAGAGAAATCTTCACAAATATTTATACACTTTTTTTTAAGCCGCTGTGTGCGTTGGTCAACAAATTACAAAGTTTGTTTTTTATTTAAATTATTCATTATTAATGGATCTCATACAGTCATACAACTTTTTGTCTTATTTTTATTTCAAATAATCTAACTTTCAGTTTTCAAAAATAAGCTTGTAAGAACACAATTCAAAAGGGCCCAATGCCCCTACAAAGCTAATTTTTTGCTTTTTGTCTCACATTATGCAAACAAAGTAATGAAAATAAACAATTCCCAAATGGAAAAGTTGCATTTAGGATTAGATTATAAATTATCTCATGTCCCACATGGATCTGGCAATAAAGGAGCTCCCCCCCCACCCCCTTTGGCAGTTTATATTTTTACAATTTTCACTATTAGTTTTGTGAAAAAGTCAATACAATTAACTGAATATGAGTCTCACATTATGATTTTTATTAAAATGCCAAGTATTTTTTGTTTATTGTGGTTTCCACCCTACCTCTTTTTTTTTATTATTACTACTATACTATAAACCAGTTTATTTTATTTAGCTTTTAGCTTTTATATATATATATATATATATATATATATATATATATATATATCATATTTTTAGTAAAAAGTTAGATAAGTTATTCCCAAATGAACACTAGTGTTTATTTGGGAACAACTGATCTCGCTTTATGTACTGTTCGTGTGTCTCACACTAATGTTTGGGAAGTATTATAAGCTAGGTTTTTGCTTATTTTGGTGTTCATTTGGGAACCATTTATCTATCCTTTATATGTTGTTTGCGAGTCTCCCACAACTTTTTTTTTCTTAACTTTATTTTAAACAGTCTAATTTTCAATTCCTTAAAATAAGCTAGTTTTTAACTTTTTATCTCACATTATGCAAATAAGATACTAGAAAGAAATAAATAACAACAGCAAAAAGAATGTCAATTTTTGTTTTGTGTTGTTTTTTAATGAGAGAAAACTTTTATAAGTCCCTCAGGGAAAAGAAATGGAACAACATAAATTACATAACGAAAACAAGGGCCTTGATGAGGAAATTCCTAATGCTACTATGGAACATATTTACAGGGAGACTAATCAATGCACTGATGTCTTGGCAAAAATTAGATCCTTGCAATCCATAAACTACTATGTTTTTTATAAATAACCACATGTGGTGGAGTCCTTGTTAGCTTTTGATAAACTTGAATTGTAATAGATTTATTTGTGATCAATTTCCTATTAACACATACACACTCCAAAAAAAAAAAAAAAAAAGACAAATTACAACTTACTTATCTGTGGTTTGGCTAAAATTTAAGTTGTCTACCGATGGTTTAAAATTTGACATTTTACCCACTTGAAGTTTGACCGAAATTTAATTTGCTTACCTGTGGTTTGAAAACTCATGATGCAAGTGTTCTGCTGGATTCTTTTTTTTTTATTTTTTAATCTTATTTGATCTTATATTTTTATGTTTTTTGAGTTTTTGGAGGAGAGAAACATAAAAGTAAATCAAAATCACATATTTAGCCATATTTTTAACAGAGGTGGGTTAAGGAAATTTAATTGAACTAACCTCAAGTGGGTAAAGTGTCAAATTTCAAACCACAAGTAGACAACTTAAATTTCGGCCAAACTACAAGTGGGTAAGTTGTAATTTTTCAACAAAAAAAAAAAAAAAAAAAAAGAAAGAAGAAGAGAAGGCCATGCCCAAAATCAATGAATGACAAGTTTGATCTTATATGCCAATTGCCTATAATATAACTCAAAACAAAAATAACTAACATTAGTTCGAAATAGAATTAGGGGAATTGGGTGGGCTTGATGAGTTGAGTTTCCTTTTAGAACTTTCTGAAGCTTTGTGGGAATGGGCTTGATTTGGAGTTTTTGGGTCATTTGACATGAGGTTGGTGGTGGGCTTTTTATGGTGAGGATTTGGATTATTTATACATAGATTTGGGATTTTGGCTGGGTTACGGGCTGTGTTGGGTTCTAGACTTCCTTGAAAGACCAAATCCCGATAAGTAAAGGAAGTGGACCCATCTGGTTGATGAGTAATGGCAGTGGACCCATCTGGTTGGTGAGTAACTAGACTAGTGTGGGAATCAAGGTTTACCAACGCCTCTGACAAACGAATCGTCAACATCCTCAATACTTGTCCCATCAATCTACACAGGTTTAGTCGCTTTGTCACAATGCTCTAGTACATCAACAGGACGATCTTTGCTGCCTTGTTCTTCCCTTGCTATCGTGGCATTCCATGAATCTAGATTTTCCTGGATCCAGTTGGAAGCCTTTGTAATGCTTGAATCATTGACCCTTTGGCTCTCTTCATTCTCCAATTCAACCTAGCTACCAAGCTTCCTTCTAGGCTAAAATTCATCATTGTCAACCCAAAGCCATCTACCAAAGAAGCCTAGAGTTACACCTTCCTTTATGAGCAATTGAGCACCCTTATCTTGGCAATCTCTCTGATTGTGTCCAAAAAGGCCGTAGCCAAAACAAAAATTCCTAAGTTTTTCATATTTGAAAGGAATCTATAGATCAGGGAGATGGTCTCCTTCCAAAGGAAAACCAGAAACAAGTGGACGATTAACATCAACTTCTACCGTAACTCGGATATATCTCCTCCAAACTCTTTCACTAGTACCAATAAAATCTGTTTCCAACACACATTCGGCTATACTCCCTATTTTAAGGAGGTTCTCCATGCTCTGTCTTTCAGGAGGAAGACTATGGACTTGAATCCAAAACTCTGTGGTCGAAAAGTCTACTTTAGCAACACTCTGGTCTGGACTAAAGTGTGTAAGAATTAGGTGTTCTCCCTTTATTAGCCATGGTCTTCTATCTCAAACACGTCTGACATTTGTCTCATGATTAAAACTAAACACAAAAACATTCTTATCCGCTAGAGCAACTTCAAAATCATTTATAAAGTTCCAAGCTTTAGCCAAAATTTCTTTAACCATAGCCCTAGAGAAGGATTTTTTTTTACAAGATTTTATCAGTAAGGAGCCGTTTAGATGATTCTTTGGATGAGGGAACCACCTCTAAATTAACTTTACCTTTTAACCAACTAAAATTTTCTGCTTGGTTTATGATGGTTTCAACATCAATGTCATCCATGGCCAGGGGCGTAGCCAAGGGGGGGGCGAGAGGGGGCAGCTGCCCCCCTGACCTGCCCCAAAATTTGTATATAAATTTTTTTTTTTTTGTTGAGAAGCTTATATAATAGTATAATAATAGAGTTTGATGTTAGAAAGCCTAAATTGCCCCTATACATATAAGAAAGCATGTTACTATAAGAGAAAAAAACAATCACTATATTAGTTTTCGTCTCTTCTTAGTGGGCCATTTAAATAGTTAAATTCACTTTTATAGAATTTATTTGCTTCTTACAAGGTCACAGTATATAATACAAACTACAAATTACAAACTGGTATTTTATAGACATAAAAAAGGTCAATGATGAAAAAATTAAAATCACCTTCTTTTTGTGTATAGAGCATTAAAAAAATCTATTTTGTGTTCTTTCCATTCAGGATTTAAATCAAAATATATGATTTAATTTTTTTTCTAATGACCCACATGTATGAAATGATGTGCTAAGTTGAGGAATGTTGTGAAATTGTTGTGAATTTTTATTGTATCCTTGACATGACTTATATTTTCTTTTAATTTTTTCACAGTTTCATACTCTTTCTATAAATCTTAATTTTAACTACTTAAACAAATATAGATACATATGCTTAATTCTACAATTTTTTTTTTTTTTTTAAAGAATGCAAGGCACTGAAACATTAATATAACTTTATAGGTATATTATTATATTTTTAACACTCCTACATTAATTTATTTTCTCAATTTATTTTAATTTCAACATTATGTATTTAGATTTTTTTTTATTTACTATAATTTGATTATTTTTGTTTTCTTTATTTTAATGATATGAAATATATACACACACATGTAGTTAATTGAGCTTATGAAGAAACATGATCATAATAATGAGTATCGAAGTGTCATTTAATCTTGCCCCCCCTGAGTTGAAATCCTGGCTCCGCCACTGTCCATGGCCACAGCCACGGATAGCAAAATGACCTAAAACCTAGGACTAACTACACTATAGTACGAGAAGGATAAGATAAGAGGAAAGAACTCACCAATGAAAGGAAAAGATTAGAGAGAGTGAGATCCATTTGATTGCATCACTAGAATGAGGAAAAGAAAAAAGGGAGCGAGAACCATTTGATCAGCTTCACAAGGAAGATACTAGTCTCACTAGGAGAGAGAAAACTTCACAGGGAAGACTCAAGAGGCATAAGGCCCACTCTTAGGGAAGTCTCGATTACTCTCATACCCCCAAAAACCACAACCTTAATCTCCCCTTAACCATCTATTATAAACCCACCTGTACACACCACCCCCATCACCAACCCAACAAGCTACCCAAGCCGACGATCTCCTAAAAGGATCACTCTAAAAGATCAAGCTAGAGCCAAAGCAATTTCTCATGCTAGGCTCAAGCAAGGTAAAGAAAGTAGCTCTAAGAATCTTAATTGTCCTTATGTGCAGAAGGATGATGATAATACTGTCAATTCTCTTTAAATGGTCGAGAAGGATGATGATAATACTGTCAGTTCGCCATGAGGACCCTCGCATGGAACTGTCGAGGTGCTGGTAGAGCCGACAGCTAGAGCCATCAGGTAGCTGATCCGTAAGTCTAATCCGGAGGTAGTCTTCTTGTCGGAAACTAAATCAAAATCTCCCAGAATATGTAAGATAAATTCTAAATTGAAATTTGTTGATTTCACTATGTGGAGCCTAGTGGGCGTTCTGGTGGTTTAGCCTTGTTTTGGAGGCTAGATGTTGATTTAGAAGTGCTTTATTCAAACATAAATCTGATTGCTGCTCTTATTTATTCTAATCCCCCTAATACTCCTTGGTTATTATTTGTTGTTTATGGGCCTTGCAAGAGGAATAATAAAAAAATGAATTTTTGGAGGATGATATAGAATATGGTGCTCTCCTTTTTCGAGCTTTGGGTAATCATTAGGGACTTAAACTGTATTAAAAGATCAGATGAGAAAAGGGGGGGTCGATCAATTTCTGGTAGCTCTGTTAATTGCCTCTAAGACTTCATGTCAAACGCTGGTGCTATTGTTCTTGGCTTTACTGGGCCTTCATTCACTTGGTCTAACAGACGTGTGGGTTTGGCAAATATTAAGGAGAGGCTTGATTAGTGTCTTTGTAATCAAGAATGGCAATTACTTTTCCCCAAAGACAGAGTCAAGCACTTATGTAATTCTAATTATGATCACAACCCAATATTGTTAGATACTCATCTTGAATCAGAAACGTTGAATTACCCCTTCAGATTCGAAGCAATGTGGACAAAGGAAGAAGGCAGTAAAGTTGTGGTTGATAATGCTTGGCAAGTTGAAGTAGAGGGATCTCACAGTTTTCGTCTTGCGAATAAGCTAGAAAGGACAAAGAAGGCTTTAAAGAAATGGAATAGGGAGGAATTCGGCATTGTTAGGGACAGAATTAAGTCGCTCAAACTAACATTTCCAAGATTCAACAAAAACCCCCCATAAAAGAAAACTTAGAATTGGAAGTTGCTTTTAGTCTTGAATTAGATGATTGGCTTTTGAAGGATGAGTTGATATTGAAGTAGAAGTCTAGAGAATTATGGTTGAAAGATGGTGATCAAAATTCGAGATTCTTTCACCTTTCCACTCTTGTTCGGAGGAGAAGGAATCGCATTGAGGAAATCAAATTAGAGATTGGATCCTAGATAAATAACAGGTCTGACATTTAGAGTTATTTTGAGGAAAATTTTAAGACTTTGTATCGACCAGCGATCCTCAAATTCCAAGAGACCTGTAGAATTTAATTGCCTCTTACATATATGAGGAAGAAAACTGAGAGCTTTGCAGAATTTCATCTAAGGAAGAAATTTGAAAGGTGGTTTTTGGAATGAAGTCATTAAAGGCTCCTGGCCCAGATGGTTTCCTAGCCTTGTTTTATAAACATTATTAGGATATTGTGATCAAGTGGTGCTTGCAACTCAAAGTTTTTTTTTTTAGATGACTGGCTATTAAGGAATCTTAACCAGACCTTTATTTCACTTATTCCAAAGAAACATGGAGCTTGCAATTTCAATCAATTCCATCCTATAGGCCTTTGTAATGTTTGCTATAAGGTAATATCCAAAATTTTGGTGAATAGAATAAGACCTCTATTAAATAAGATAATGGATTCTACTCAAGTAGCTTTCTTAACAGAAGCATTACTGAAACGTGGTGATTGCTTAGGAGATTGTTCATAGTTTCAAGCAGGCTAGAAAGAGGAAAGGCTATTTAGGGGTAAGGCTAGACTTTCAAAAAGTCTATGATAGAATGGAATAGAGCTTTCTTATGAAGGTTCTCAAGGCTCTAGGCTTCAATGAAAAGTTCTCCAACCTCATCTTTCAATACATCTCCACAGTTCAATACTCTCTTTTACTGAATGGTGGAATTTGTCAAAACTTTAAACCTAGCCATAGCTTAAGGTAAGGAGATCCACTATCTCCATATCTTTTCATTCTTGGAAGTGAGATTCTTATGAGACTTATTAACAGAGAAGTTGATTAGAAAAATATCTTAGCAATTAAAGTGGCCAGCACAGCTCCCCCGATTTCAAAACTTTGTTATGCTGATGATGTGATTATTTTTTGTAAAGCAAAGCACTCTGAACTAGTTTGTCTAAAAAAATGTTTGGAAAAGTATTGCTCTTGGTCTGGCCAACTTATTAGCATAGAAAAATCTAGTGTTTTCTCATCAAAAGGAGTCAATATTAAGTTTCTGCGCCAAGTAAAATGTTACTGGGCTCTTAATTCCCTTCCCCAAAGTACCACTTATCTCGAAGTTCCCCTGCTTTTATCCAAGAACAAGTCCTATGATCTCAAGTTGGTGAAAGAAAGACTGGAGAGCAAGCTGAGTAGCTGGAAAGGCAGGAATCTGGCATGGGTAGGGAGAACAACTCTAATAAAATCTATGGCACAATCTATTCCGACATACACAATGGCTCGTCTTAGCCAATAAAAGCCTGCCCTTTGAAGTCTGCGGTAAAGGTTTATCTCTCCGTAGGATCCGCAAGTCTTGTCATGCACTTCCTTCAACTTTCTTTGGGCCTCCTTCTACCCTACGCATCTAGACAAGACCGCACCTGGCATCGTGCGGTATAGCTTTCCTCTTACTAGGGCGTAGTCTTTTAGCAACTTTAACTCTGCAGCGCCTTCTTCCTTCATTAAGGCCTTCCTTATGGGAATCCACCAATCTCCTTCACACTGTTCCTCCTGGAACCTTTCCTCAACATTTCAATAATAAACTCTTTCCTCTTGCTGACTTCTATCCTGGTGCTACCCCTTCGAAAATTATTTGTGAGCCTAATGCGGCCAGTACATCCGCAAACTGGTTTTTGCTCCTTGGAGTATGCTCTATTTCAAAGGTTAAAAACTCTTCCTCCATCTTCTGGGTCATTGCTCTGTATGGGGCTAGACTGGGTTCCTTTAGGGAGAACCTCCCTTTGGTCTGGCAGACCACTAAGTTCGAATCACCCATTACTCTTAAGTGCTTGATTCCCATTTCGAGGGTCGTGGCTAGCCCGGTTAGATAGGCTTCATATTCTATCGTGTTGTTTGAACAGGGGAATTCTAATTTGAATGATAATGCCACAGCCTTGTCTTCTTCATGATACAAAACTACTCCCACTCCCCCTGATTGGGTGGTAGAAGACCCATCAAATTTCATTACTCATTGCTCTCTAACTTCTGCTGCCATGGCTACTTCTCCTAGGACATCATCATCTAGGGGGAATTCCTCTTTACCTCTTTGGGCGTTCCCGTCTTCAGATCATACTGTGACAATTGTAATAACCACTAGGATATTCTGCTAGAGAGAATCGGTTGTCGCAACAAGGCTTTGATGGCGTGGGACTTAGTCATCAGCCACAGCTCGTAAGCCAAGAAATAATGGCGTAACTTTTGCGAAGCATACACAATAGCCAAACATGCCCTTTCTACCCTTGGGTAACGAGTTTCCGTATCTTTTAGAGCATGGCTGATGTAGTAAACTGGTTGCTCAATACCATCTCCATCCTCCTAGGCGACCAACACACCTATGGCATACTGGTTGGTGGCTAGGTATGGCAACAATAGTTTCTTGTGGATTAGGGCTTGCACGGTGAGGAAGTTCATCATAATCTACTGTAGTTTTTTTAAGGTCGTTTGCTGTGCTTCTCCCCACTCAAAATTTTGCCCCTTCTTGAGAGTTTGCCGAAAGCAAAAGTAATGGATGCCAATCCAGGGGTGAATCTTCGGATATATGAAACCTTTCCCAAAAAACTCTTTAATTCTTTTACCGTGGCTGGAGATTTCATGGTTGCTATGGCCGTAGCTTTGGCCGGGTCCACGTCTATTCCTCTGCTATGAACCAGAAAACCTAAGAATTTCCCCGATGACACTCCAAACGCGCATTTGAGAGGGTTCATCCATAGCTTGAAAGTTCTACACTTCTCAAACACCTTCTTTAACACTTGGACATGTTCTTTTCGCTTCTTTGATTTTACCACTATGTCATCCACATAGTCTTCAAGCTCCTGATGCATCATGTTGTGAAATATAGTCATCATTGTCTGTTGATAGGTCGCACCTGCATTTTTTAACCCAAACGGCATTACTGTGTAGTAGAAGTTGCCTATGGGTGTTCTGAAGGCAGTTTTTCTCTACATCCTTCGGCGCCATTCTGATCTGATTGTACCCACTGAATCTATCCATGAACGAAAATATGGCGCTTCTTGCCGCAGAATCTATCAGTAAATCCAGGTTTGGCAGTGGGAATTCGTCTTTTGGGCAAACCCTGTTAAGATTTCTGAAATCTACGCAACATCTTATTTGTCTATTCTTCTTCTTTACTAGCACTATGTTGGACAACCAGCGTGGGTGTTGAATGGGCTTAATGAATCCTGCGGCTAGCAATTTCTGTACCTTCTTAATTATCTGCCCTTCTATCTCAGTGTAGAATATCCTGGCAGGCTGGGCCACTGGCTTGGCCTTGGGATCCACATTCAGTGTATGTATTACTAGCCTCGGATCCAACCTTAGCATTTCACTATAATCCCATGCAAAGACATCCTTGTATTCTTTTAGCAACAGTATCAATTCTACTTTCTCCTCTTCCGACAGTTGTGAACTGATTGAAATGGGCCTTGGTTCCTGCGAGTCGGATCCCAGGTTAACTTTTGCTAACTTTTCTTCTGCCATAACCTGTGCATCTTTTTCTGCTGCGACTTCCTCATCTTTTTCTTTGTTACTTCCTTCATCTGAGTTTTCTTGAGCCACACAACACACCAGGCTTTTGTGCTACCACTCTTGTTTAGGACCCGCCTATATTTCACTCATAGGCCCCTCGCACCTTCATAATTTATATAGAATCCTGCCATCAGGGCCTTGGACCCTGACGCATTATGGTGTGTCATCTAGCTCTGTAGCAGGTGCTTCTTTCCTCTTTTTCCTCTGAGATAGTAATTCTCTCAGATTAGGTTCTAGGTCACTCCGAATGTCCTTCCACCTAGGAACGAAGGTGCCTCGTGGTTTTGACACTAAGCCTTCCCCAGATAGCGCCTGTTGGTCGTAGAACATGGTTTCTACTAGATGGGCTTCTACTTGCTCAAATAGTGATGGATTTGCTGCTATGCATATCATCCTGCCATTCAATCTTCCCTTCACGCACTGGTGGTAGGTAGACGGGACTAATCAGTATTTATGCAACCATGGCCTTCCTAAAAACACATGATATGAGACCTCCGTTTTTACTACATGGAACATAGCTAAAGAAGTTATGGGGCCCACCTATAACCATAGTTGGATGTGGCTTGCGGTGTATTCGCCACTTCCTCCGAACCCGGTCACTTCCATTGGGCACCCCTAAATCTTTCTTTCTGAAATTTTCGCCGCTTTTAGAGTGCTTAATGGAACGAGATTTACTGAAGCACCTGTATCCACCAAGGCTCTCTTGATGGGGAGTTTATTTATGGATGCTGCCAAGTAAAAGGGCACCTGTGGTCGGGGTACCCCACTTCCATATCCTCATTACTGAAAGTGATTTCACTTGATTCTTGTAAGAGGGCTCTGTTATCTGTGACTTTCGCTAATAAACATTCTACTCCTGCCCCGGAGGCAATGCTCACCAGGGCTTCCGTGGCTATCTTTCGCTCTTTCGTTGTAAGCCCCAGTTGGTCAAACAGATGTTTGAATTTAGAGCTCTTCTGTAGGGTGGTAATTGCTACGGCAGGCAGGGATGAATTCTCCTCCTCATCCTCCTCTGGATCTGCACAAATTACTACTACTGCTACCCCTTTTCCTTTGTGGTTTAGGAGTGCATTTCTTTGAACTTCCTGTTGAGATAGCTCTAGAGTCCTTTGATCCTGCAATGTACCAGTCTGCGGAGTGCCCAACATTCTGCGATAGGATGTTACACGTAGTTGTGCAAACGGTAGAAACATGGGTCCCTTCGCACTTCTTTTGTGGGTTCCCTAGAGACTTGATTAGGCTTAAAGACTCCGTCTACCATCCACTTGTCTAGGAGCGCATCTAACTCCTTTGGGGTGCATGGTATTGGTGGAGGGGTATCATACTCCCTCCCATCAGCTTTCCTTTTTTTTTCACCAATGGACGCCGCCATTGCCTGTGGGGCATTTCTTTTGTCAGAACTTGGCCTTACTGATTGAGCAGTCTTTCCGGCCTTTTGTAACAACTGCGTAAACTGGGAGATTTCCAAGTTTTCCAAAACGGCTCTGTACTCCTGGATTATGTTTGTCATACAAATTTCTACCAATGTCTTTTCCTCACAATGATCATAGAAGTCAAGTGCTATGTCTCTGAACCTTTTGATATACTCCATTAAATCCTCACCACTTCTTTGCTTGGTAGCTTGCAAAGTTGCAAGCATTACCGTTTCTTCTCCATGGAAGTATTTAGTGCAAAATACATCCACCATGTCATCCTAAGTTGGGATTGATCTTGGTTTTAGACCGATGTACCAGGTGTAGGCACGGTCACATAGTGATTTAGAAAATTTCCGAAGACATAAGTCCTCGTCTGCTGCGTAAGGGCCAAGAATATCAATAAACTTACTCACGTGCTCAACAACACTTCCCTTCCTGCCATCATACAGCATGAAAGCTTGTGGTTCATACCTCTCAGGGTATGGTTTCCTGAGCACTCTTAATGGGTAAGGAGGCCTTCGTGCATAGAATCTTTCCTTTAGCGCTTTGGCCCTCTTCTGCTTTATGAAAGCCGCTACTTCAGCCATAGTGATGTAACGTTGTCCCGCGTTCTGCAGAGCACCTTCAACTGGTGTCTCCTCTTTGTCTACCACATGCTCTAGGACATGCTGGCTCCCCTTCTCTTTTGTCTTATCTGTCTTCAACTAATGGATTTCCTCCATCATCGGCTGTTATGAGTGTTTCAGTGCTTGCAGAACTTGAACAAAAACATTAGCATTGTCAGTGGGGATTCTTGCTTATGGTTGGGGTCCAGCCCCCATTCCGTTAGTGCTTTCTGCCTAGTTAGGCTAATGTTGGTGAGGCGTTGTTGGCCTAAACTCTACCTGAGAGGGCATGACATTCATGTTTCGCGTTGTCCTAGATTTTGGGGGCATTTGTTTGCTAGGATCTTTGTCCCTATCTGCTTCCTAACTCCCCAGTGAAGTCGCTAATTTAAATGTGGTGGGCCTTTTTTTGTAATGTTGGGTTGGGCTGCCCCCTGCTGTACTAGGCCCAAATTGTTCTAGATTAGGGAGTTGGGACCGGTCCAATTGCAACCCACCTTGATCCGGCTTGTGTACAAACTATGCTCCGTTTGTCAAGATTTTTTATCACATACCCATGGCAGGCAGAGCTGCTATGGAAAATTACGGTAGGCAGATATAATAAAGATAACAAAGGAAATTCGTTCACTATTTAGACAAAATAAATAAAGAGGGTAACAAAAGACTCCCCATACATAAAACAACAGAACTAAATGGAGAAAGGATAGTAATAAGTTTTATTGAATCAAAAAGTAGAACATTAGCCTACCGTGCCAAACTATCTTACAGGGCCGGAACCAAGAAAGGAACTATTTCCTTAATGCAAATAATCTCCCTCAAAAAAGAAATTAATTGCTTTGAGAGAACGGGGCTAAATGGTTTGTGCCCAAAAGAGTGTCTTATTTTTAGCAGAGAACAGGGGCTTAGAGGAAAAGAAGGGATTAACCTATTTGGTGCATACCTGTCATTCTATGTTCTCTCCTTTTTTTTTTTTCTTTCTAATTCTCCATTTCTTTTCTTTCCGTTTTCTTTTTTAATGCTTGCTTCTTTGTTGTGATTCTTTCCTAGAGGTTGCTATTACTCTGTTCATGCTCCTTCTCCCTTCCCTTTATATAATGTCTGCCACGGTTGATTTTTACTATTTTAGCCTTTAACCACCTTTGTCTAGTATGGGTGTCCTTACTGACTATTACTGATTAGTCAATTGCCCAACCAGCACCACTTACCTGTGCTGGCCGCACCATTCCACATCACCAGACGAAGAAGACTATTTTGTTTGTTTGCTTGCTTGCCGTGGCATTCTTACCTACCACGACGTGTGTTCTCTCTCTCTCTCCATCCCTCATGGCATGCACCTAGTGGTTCTAACTCATCCTTGCTTCTTTTGGGCGATATGTCATCCCAGGAGGACACTTCCCCCAAAAGAGCCTGAGTAGGAACCACGGAATAGGTTTTCCCCTCTCCCCACTACCAGACCATGCCCTCTTACCTCTGACCCATGACCCACCACTTCCTGTATTGGCTAGGTACAAGCTGGTGGTGTCTGGGCCTTACGCGTGCTTCACTTTTATGTTCGTCCAAAACCTGTTTGTCGCTCATGCGTTCGTCTCGGTCTGAAGGCTTGTCTACACATTCTACCGTCCATCCTTGACTTCTTACGGCGTAAGTTGTTTTCCCGTTTTCTCATTCTTTATTGGCTTGCTTCCTTTAAGGGGTTGAGCGTTGCTTGATTGTGGACTTTCCTTCCCTCGGGCCATTCTTTTGCTTCTTCTTGCGGTCTTGCTATCATTCTGCTATTCCTGTTGTGATGTTATTTGACCTAATCCTACTGGGCCTCTTTGGGCCCGTTGCTTATTTCTTTTTTGATGACCCAGTATACTCATTGGATTTTTTACTACATTACTTGCAGGCTCCTGTGTCCCATTTATTTCCTTTTGGGCATCCTTGGCTCATTTACTTTCCTTGGGCATCCTTGGCCCTTTTTAATTCTGCGTTTCACATGGGCTTTTACTAACTCCTTAGGCTTCCCTGGTCCAATTACTTTATCCTTGATCCTTGGGGCTTATGGACTCTCCATTACCCCTTACTTTCTTCACTTGCATTACTTTAGGCCCGTTGTGGCTGCTGTGACCCATTCTCACTTTTCTACATCACATACTACCTATGGGTTTGCTACTTCTCTCTTTTCGAGCCTTTTTAGGCCTGTATGCTTCCTCAAAGTCCATTTGTTTGTTTTACGGACCTATGATTTATTATTCCTACTACTTGGGCTTAATGGTTTTTCTATCTAATTACTAACTCTCTTCTGCCAACGTTGTTGGGCTTCTTCTTCCTACTGGGCTTTCCCAAAATGAGCATCGACACCCACCAAAGCTAAGCTTAGCAGCTTAGTTGATATTGGTGATATTTATTTTCCTTTCTATAGTTTGGAATTTGAATCCTCCCTTCATCTTTTTGCTCTTTGCCCAACAGCAAAGGCAATGTGGTTTAGTAGTAAATGGGAACTGAGAATGGATTCATTTGGATTCTCTTCGGCAGTGGATTTCATTCAATTTTTGTGTTCTCCCCCATTTACCAACCATCTTAGTCAAAAGAATGATCTCTTATTATTTGGAGCCACTCTTTGTGACGGAATTTGGAAGCTGAGAAACCAAGTGATTTTTTCCCTTGAGATCTGATGAACAAATATCTAGATTTGGAAGTTATTTATGGAATTTAAAATTTCTAGACTGATTGCTACTTTGTTTGTAAATATCGATCATCCATTGCAGACCTGGTCCCCTCCAAGGTGATTATTTGTCAAGATTAATGTTGATGCAACTATTGGTCCAAATTATTCATCCTTAGCCTTGGTGGCTAGAGAGTGGAGAGGGGATTTGGTTTTCGCTTGCTCTCAAAAAGCAAAAACCAACTTCCCTCTCCAGGTAGAGGCTGAAGCTATTAGATGGGCACCCTCTCTGGCTACAAATTTGGAGGCTGAGAATGTTATTATTGAGATAGATTCTAAGATTTGTCATGATGCTATTCATGAGCTGATTTTGCCCCCACCTTGGAGAATTGCTTCAATCTTAGTTGGCATGCAGTCTCTTCTTGTAACTTATTCTAATGTGTCTATCTCTTAGGTTCCTAGGCTAGCTAATATAGGAGCTCACTCCCTAGCTAAGTGGTCTCTAGCTTGTAATATTTTTGGTTCCTTTGATTGGGGTAGTTGTCCTCCTTGTTTTGCTTCTATTATTAGGAAGGAAACTAGCCTCTGATTGTATTTTGTTTCTTTTTTCAATAAAGTATTTTTTTTTCCAAAAAAAAAAGACAAAAATGTTAAGTCCATCATTTCACGTGTCCAATTAGGCGGAATTGGATTTCAATTTCTAAATTTCCAATACATAATTGTAAGTGGAAGAAACATTACCACCCCATGGACTATGGGCCGAAGAAAGAGTGCCACAAGGACATTTTCGAGGTGAGAAGACAGCCCAAGATCCCAACACCTAGAGACCAAGACCGCGGATGGCCCAAACGTCCCTTTTAGATCTTTCACCCTTTTAGAAATTAGACGTGTTGATCAAGAACTTTTGGTCTGTTCATTTTAGGCTTTGTTTTTTACCCTCACAATAATAATAAGCAATCGCGAAAAAAAAAAAAAAAAAAAAAATAGATACTAAGAAGCGAAAAGAAATTACCTTGAATTTTTTTTTTCATATATATATATATAAGGAGAGGAGACAAACTCTATTGTCACCATACCACTTGAATAAAACCCGTTGCTAAAATCGCCTTTTTCAACTACATTTTTGTAAGCGCATAATTGTTCCCGGACCCAAACACAAGTGTTGGGCTCAAGTCCAATGAGCCTTATGCAATAAAATTTGTAGAGTATGGATTTGAAATTTAGGTTCGGGATGTTGGAAGTTTGATTAACGGGCTAGAATGCCACTATCTGTGCAAATAATAAACGAATATGACAAAGAGACCTCCTCGGACGTAAGCTGAGGACGAGTTGTATAAATATTCTATTTCTATGCCAAAGTTTATAATCCTTAGTTCCTATATTTCTCAGCAGAAGGTGCAGATCCCCCTCTCTTTCCTCTCTCTTCTCCTTATATACTTCTTCTTCTTCACTAGTTTATCCACATGTCGTACAAATATTTCCCTTGGATACTTGTCCCATCCACCGCCTTCTTGAAGTCTTCCAACAATAGCAGGAAGGCTGAATTCTACTGTTCATAGGTCACTTCCCCATTAATGCGGCCAGGGAGGTAGATGCAAGGTCTTTAATGCAGAGGTAGCAGCATTTTCCTTAGATATTTCTCTTACATCCTTGCTTCTAAAGGGTGCTTGGATCACCCTCTTACCCATCAGTTTTTCTAGAATTCTACCTCTAACCCGTTTAGCAAGTCCCAGGGTCATTGCTGGACCTATCCAAGGAGACATTCCTCCTCGGACAACTCCTCGGACCTTTACAATGCAGACTAACTTGTGGGCCTAGAGGCCCTGATCAAAACAAACTGGTACCAGCCAATCAGGCCCAAAGCCCAAATGTTTATTCAAGAGTTTTTATCCCCCACAATAGCCCCTCAAAACTTTATTTTGCCCCTCCCATCCGAGGAGAGAAATAGAGTTTTGATCCGACCAACATACCTCCCACACGCTTCGTAAACCGCCACGCGTGTATGGGTCCTTTCGTTTCCTGAAAACGCTTCTGACGCTTCGAAACTCGGAACGCGCGCATTTATGACCACAAGTTACATCCTATTCCCCACATTCAACAATGAGATGAACATCCAACGGTCCAGGTTGGCTCTGAAAATTTGAGCGGGAGAAGTTTAATTTCGAGGCCGCCTCCCGCACGTCAAAACGCCTGGAAACCTGTACCTTCATTCATTCTTTCAGAGATCTATCGCATCTAAGTGTCAATCATCACCTTTTCTCTCTAGAAGCTCGTGAAGAATCGCATAACCAACTCCCATAAGTTTTCGCTTTTCTTTATTCATTCCTTCTCGGCTTCTGTCCTCGGCCACCATTTAAACTCCTTTTCTTCCTTTAACTTTCACTTTCGCTCTGACCAAATGGGTAGATTTAAGTGTTGGTGGATTCTGATGCCGGTATGGAGGGTTTTAGGGCTAAGTACCAAATTCCCAATGATATAGGCTTGAGATACTGCCCAGTAGAAGTCGTAGGTAGCACTAGGAGAGATGGAGAAGTCATCATTCCCATGATTGCCTTCATAGAAGGTGGGATGACTCTCCCCATGAGAAATGTGACCAATGAATACCTTCGCAACCATAGGTTATGCCCAGACCAGTGCACACCAAATGTGTTTAGGGTCCTAGGTAATGTCGACGCTCTGAACGAGCAAATGGGCCTAAACCTTACATGGCATGACGTTGCCTATATGTACGAGTGCCACAAACTCAAAAATGTAGGATATTACATTAAATCCCGGTCTAGCATAGTTAGACTGATTTATTGTCTTCCTAAATCCAACAAAGGCACGAAGGACGACTACCTCATCACCTCAGAAAACTGGTATGACGGTCCTCACTACCCAATCGAATGGGGAGAGCCCGGTGTGACTCCTTAGGAATTAAATTTCTTAACCCGTGATTCAATCCCGTTACCTTTACCATTTCAATTCATATTGCACACTATTACTTCTTGTCTTAATGTTTATCACTAATCTGACCATGTTTGTTTTATAGGATGCCTTTTTTCTCACAGATAAACAACACATACGTCCACGCCTCAGCCTTTGCAACGTTGCTGATTTGAACCGTGTCCTCCGCTCCGAAGTATTTGTCAGTGAGGACCTACAAGTGAGGGCTGCCCACCTGATACTGGGATACGACCCCATATCAGTGGACTTCCAAGAAATTGAAAACGCAATCATCGCGGGGGATAGGCGACGCAAAAGGATAGACGTGGCAAAACTAGGCTTCCTTTCCAATCACGAACTTCCCAACGATCCCACCACCATTCTATACACACGCCCATTCGCAGCGATTCCCCTCTCGGCGCACTCCTAGACAACCGCTGTCCGAGAAGAGCAAGCGTCCTTGCAACACTCGTTGGACGAAGAGATAAACCGATTTCAACTCAAGGACGTCGAAAGGCCTCGAGGAGATCCACTTGTTATTCTCTCGGACGACGAGCACGCGCCCGTCGAGACTTCGGGGATACAAGGTCTGGTGATTGCCCAACCTGACTCCAGCTCCGAAGAAGAAGAAGAGATGGATGCTTTAAAGCAATTGATGCACAAAAGGGGCGCAAGAGTCTCCCAAAAGGAAGCAGGTGGGTCGCAAGTCCCTTCATCACTGCCCCCACCCCCTCCTCCCTTCGATCCTAAGCCTCCCGTGGCAGAGCCTAAAAAGAAGAGGAAGAGCAAGGCCGAGGATACAGATGCGGAGGGGTAGAAGAAGTTGAAACAACAACAACAATAATCAAAACCTAGCAAGGGAAAGGGACGTGCCTCCTCAGTGGAAAGCGGGGAGAACAGGGACCTTGCCGAGGTGCGTCGTGCACCGGCTAACTAGTCTCCCGAGCTTAAGCTGGAGGGGGCACCAATCTCTTGCCAGTCTAACATTAGGGTGTTCCAACAAGGCCATGCTCTCCACCTGGCCGATGCCTTGGAACGTCCACTTCTTCTGTCCAAGGATATGGAAGCCCTGGACAAGATGAACCAGCCCCATCTATTCCTTTCGCTAAAAAGGGACTTAGCCCTGGTAAGTATTTGAGTCTTATCCTCGCCTTATTTTTCGTTACACCTTATTGTTAGAAACATTCTTAAGTACTGGAGACTTGTGTTACTAATAGTGCATTCATTTTGATATTTCACCACAAGCCATCCAAGAAGTCTTTGCTGCCGAGAAGTGAGTGGAGGATTCTCAGAAGAAGGCTGGACTTGAACTGGAGCTTAGGCAGGAGACCAAGAAGTCCTTAGGCCAGGCCCTTGCGCAGAATGAGAAGCTAACCACGCAGCTAGCAGAGCTAAAAAGGGAAAAGGATGGTGCCGAGGCCAGCCTGAGGACAATAAGGACCCAGGTAGAGGGGCAACACAAGCTTCTTCGTCCAAAGGATGAAGAGTTATCAAAAGCTCAACAGGAACACTCCGACTTGAAGAAGGAGCTTGCCAGGATGAAGGATGAGGCTTGTACCTTCAAGAACTCCATGGAGGTCGCAAAGAAGGCCGCTTACAAGGAAGGAGTAATGGCGACAGAAAACCAGCTAACTGAGGAGTTCGCCGAGCTGTGCCGAGAATATTTCCAGCAAATTTGGGAGGAAGCCTTAAATGTGGTAGGGATTCCCTCTACTTCCGAGTTGAGGAAGCCGGAAAATGTTTGGCTTCCCCTAGACATCCAGGAGATAGAAGAACTTCCTCTTGTCGCCCCTGCCCCAGAGACAACAGCTTCCATGCTCCTTCCTAAGATCCCAGAGCCCATTCCTACTCCTACAGAACCTACGAGTTCCAATAAAGAGAAGGAACAGGGTGAAGGTGCCAAGAAGGCTACGAGCCAAAGCGCCGAGCCTAATGTCCCTCCACCTGTGGCAATAGACAAGGGAAAACAAGCACAATCCTCATTCGAAGTAGAGCTGAAACGCACAGAGGCTGCTAGCACTTCGGAGCAAAACCTCCCTTCAAAAGCTTAGGGTCTAGGCTAGCTAGGAATTCTCCATATTCTTGCCATGTAACAAATTTTTAAATTTTTTGCTTGGAATGTACATTAACAAAAATTAATGACAAACTGTTTGGTTTGGTTTTCATTTGCCTTCCAATTTTTTAGTATAATAATGCTCATCAGCACAAAAATGAATGAATGGAACAATTGACACCACTTGCAATATTTTAATTTGTCATGACTTTAAATAGAAGCACACATACTTAGCTTATAATTTGCAAATCATGACCCACGAATAAAACATATGTGAAACAGCAATATACAATCAAAAACTTAACTTAGAATTTAACTTGGGACGTAAAGCAATCCAAGTGTTTCATCAACTCCTCAGCACTAATGTGATATGGTTTTTTGCTAATGTTCTCAAAGTAAAGGGTTCAAAGACCCGACATAACCAAACTTCCTTTCTAGAACAAGTAGGATGCCAATTTTTACAAGGCATGTGGTCCGAGGACCATGCATGTCCAAGTTTTTATCTAATACTTAGAAATTGCAACTTGAGATGTTAATTTCCCCAAAGTAGAAGGTCTGTGGACCCGACATAACTAAGGTTCTATTTAACACATGATAAGATATCAATTTTCACAAGGTATGTGGTCTGAGGACCATCCATGACCAAGTTTCTGTTTGATACTTGGAAATTGTAACTTGAAATGTTAATTTCCCCAAAGTAGAAGGTCTGTGGACTCGACATAACTAAGGTTCTATTTAACACATGATAAGATATCAATTTTCACAATGTATGTGGTCCGAAGACCATCATGACCAAATTTCTTTTTGATACTTAGAAATTGTAACTTGAAATGTTAATTTCCCCAAAGTAAAAGGTCTGTGGACCCGACATAACTAAGGTTCTGTTTAACACATGATAAGATATCAATTTCTACAAGGTATGTGGTTCGAGGACCATCCATGACCAAGTTTCTGTTTGATACTTAGAAATTGTAAGAGATAAACCCAAGTACATATTGATAATTTGAACCACGAACGATAAAAGTGCTTTTTATTAATAATAATATCTTCGTAGGTTGTTTACATTCCAGGAGCGTTGTACAATTTTTTCATCTAGATCAGCTAGTCGATATGATCCTATGCTTGCTACAGAGATGATCCGATAGAGTCCTTCCCAATTTGGTCCTAGCTTTCCCCATGCTAGGTTTTTGGCAGTACCCACAACTTTTCTCAACACCAGATCCCTAGGCGCTAGTGGCCTTAGCTTCACATGGGCATCATACCCTCGTTTAAGTTTCTCCTGATAATAAGCCATTTGGACCATAGCGGCCTCTCGCCGTTCCTCAACCAAATCCAGGCTTTCCTCCAGGAGACCATCGTTATTTTCTGGGCTAAAAGAACTCATCCTTAGCGTGGGGAAACCAGATTCTAAAAGTATCACCGCCTCGACCCCATAAGTCATAGAGAATGGTGTTTCTCCAGTGGATCTGCGCGGCGTAGTCCGATACGTCCATAAAACATGTGGTAGCTCCTCTACCCATCTACCCTTCGCGTCATCCAGCCTCTTCTTGAGTCCACTGACTATGACTTTGTTAACGGCCTCGGCCTGACCATTTCCTTGAGGATAAGCTGGGGTGGAGTATCTTTTTGTGATGCCCATGTCACTACAATACTTCCTGAAAGCTCTACTATCAAATTGAACACCATTATCTGAAATAAGTGTGTGGGGTATCCCAAATCTAGTGATAATATTCTTCTAGATAAACTTATTGGAGTCGATATCCATAATATTTGCTAAGGGCTTAGCTTCGACCCACTTGGTGAAGTAGTCGGTTCCCACGAGTAGCCACCTTTTGTTTCCCACAGCCCTCGGAAAAGGCCCTACTATATCCAATCTCCATTGAGTGAAAGGCCAAGGACTGGACAAAGGATTAAGGACTCCTCCAGGCTGATGAATGTTGGGAGCGAACCTTTGGCATTGGTCACACTTTCTCACGTAGTCTTGAGCTTCCCTCTGCATATTGGGCCACCAATATCCCTGAGTCAGAGCCTTATGAGCTAAGGACCTTCCCTCAGTATGGCTTCCGCAAATTCTCTCATGCAATTCTTCCAAAAGTGCCTCCGTTGACTCAGGGTGTACACATAACAAGTATGGTCCAGAGAAGGAGCGTTTATACAATTTTTGATCCTCGGACAACTAGAAACGAGGCGCCTTTCGACGAATCTTATCTGCTTCAGACTTGTCCTCGGGAAGAATGTCGCTTTTTAGAAAGGATACCATAGGGTCGATCCAACTAGGTCCCGGCCTTATCAGATGGATATGGACGGCACTTGTAGTGGTCAGAGTTGGTTTTAAAAAGTCTTCAACGAGGATAATCCTAGGCAAAAACTAAACCGAGGATGTCGCCAAAGTGGCCAACGAGTCCGCATGTGTGTTTCCACTTCTAGAAACGTGAGAAAGGATAAAAGAATCAAACTCGGATTGTAAACACTTGACCTGGGTCAGGTACTCTTGCATTCTTGGGTCCCTAGCCTCCATGGTCCCCATTACTTGGCCCACAACTAACTGAGAATCCGAGAACATATGAACTTCCTTTCCCCCCCCCCCATTCTACGTACCATATTCATACCAACCAAGACCGCTTCGTACTCAGCCTCGTTATTAGTGGCCAAGAACGCCAATCTCAATGATTTTTCAAAGACGATTCCCTCAGGGGATACCAAAACAAGTCCAACCCCAGACCCCCTTTGGTTGGCTGCCCCATCAATATACACTTTCCAAATCGGTGGTCTTTTGCTCGTGATCATGCAAACTGACTTTTCATCCATGTGTGATTCCTTCGCAGTTTCTTCTAATGATGGTTCGGCGAACTCTGCCACCAAATCCGCAAGAATTTGGCCCTTCACCGAGGTGCGTGCCATGTATTTGATATCAAAAGCTCCCAAAATAGTTCCCCACTTGGCTACCCTCCCCGAATAGTCAGCACTTCGCAATACTGACTTGAGAAGCAGTTGGGTCAAAACCACCACAGTGTGGGACTGAAAATAGTAAGGAAGCTTCCGTGTGGCATGGACTACAACTAGAATTACCTTCTTTAACGGCAAATAACGCACTTCAGCTTCATTCAAAGATTTGCTGACGTAATAGACCGGTCTCTGTACCTTGCCGGCGGCCCTTATAAGGACCAAGCTGACGGCATGGACGGCCACAGCTAGGTATGCAAACAGGATTTCATCAACCTCCGGCCGAGACATAATGGGTGGCTGGGAAAGATACTCCTTAAGTTGCTGAAAAGCGAAAGCACACTCCTCGGTCCATTGGAATCCTTTCCATTTATTCAACAGTTGGAAAAAAGATCCGCACCTGTCAGCTGAGCAAGAGATAAACTTGTTGAGGGCGGCGGTCATCCCGGTCAACTTCTAAACTTCCTTTGGATTCTGAGGTGGTTGTAAGCTTTGGATGGCTTTAACCTGCGCCGGATTCACCTCTATCCCTCTATGAGTCACCATGTAGCCTAGAAACTTTCCGTTACCACCCCAAAAGAACACTTTGAGGCGTTAAGGCACAGCTTGTACTTCCTAAGTATTTGAAAAGTGTCGTCGAGATCTTTTACATGCATAGGCACTACCTTACTCTTTACTACCATATCATCCACATATACCTCAATGGTCTTTCCAAGTTGCGATTCAAATATTCTGGTCATCATCCTTTGGTAAGTAGCCTCGGCGTTTTTCAACCCGAACGGCATTACTTTATAGTGATAGTTCCCTGTTAGAGTAATGAAAACAGTCTTCTCGTGATCACCCGCCGCCAATGGAATTTGGTGATAACCTTGGAAAGCATCTAAAAAGCTCATCCGAGGATGCCCGACCATAGCATCCATAAGCTGATCGATGCATGGCATCAGGAAGGAGTCCTTTGGGTAGGCTTTGTTGAGGTCTGTAAAGTCCACGCATACTCTCCACTTCCCTTTCTTCTTTTTCACCACAATTGTATGCGCCAACCATTCTAGGTAGAAAACTTCTTTAATAGCACCAGCCCTTTTGAGCTTAAGCACCTCTTCTTTGACAGCCTCAGAATGCTCTTTGGAGGATCACCGAGGTGGTTGCCTTCTAGGAATAACAGTAGAGTTGACGTTCAAATGATGACAAATGAAGCTTGGGTCAACCCCCGGGGCCTCATAAGGATCCTAGGCGAAGACATCTATATTGTCTTTCAAAAACTTGACTAATTTCATTTTCTCCTGGTGTGGTAACCGTATCCCCACTTGAAAGAACCTCTCGGGATCATCGGCTATTAGAAACCTCTCCAAATCTTCACACATGGCTTCCTCTGCTATCACTGCATCGGGCGCATCCAGAGTTGTTAATTGCTATAAGTTCTTCACAACCGAGGCCGAGGACTCTAATTTGGCTTGATGCAGTACTGTAGCCGATATGCATTGCCTTGCCACTGCTTGGCTGCCAAGAATTTCTTCGATGAGTCCTCTCGAAGGGAATTTTACTTTAACATGCAAAGTTGAGGAGACAGCACCCAAAGCGTGCAACCAAGGCCTGGCAAGGATGGCCGTGTATGGGGAATATGCGTCAACCACAATAAAATCCACCTCGACCGTTTCCGAGCTAAACTGTACAGGCAATCGAATCTGTCCCTTTGGTATGACAGCCTTCCCTTCGAAGCTTATCAGTGGGGAGTCATAAGGAATGAGATCCTCCAGTTTTAACCTTAGCCTCTTGAATAAGTCAGGATACATAATATCTGCGCCGCTGCCTTGATCGATCATCACCCTTTTGACGTTGTAATTCCCTATCCTCAAAGTGACCACTAGGGCGTCATCATGGGGTTGGATTCCCAACCTTATCCTCCTCCGAGAACCCCAAGACAGGCCCAGTCCCTTTAATTCTCTTCGGCTTCGAGCCCGACTCCTCGGCCTGGGAGTGTGATACCGCCATCACCCTGGTAGGACATGAACTGGTCTTGCCAGGTGCAGCGAAGATGACATTAATCGTTCCTAAGGGCGGCCGAGATGAGTTGTTCTTCTGATTATTTGAACCTGACTAACTGCCTTGCCCGTTAGGTTGGTACAGGTGCTGCTTCAACTTCCCCTCGCTAACAAGCTGTTCCAGATGGTTCTAGAGGGTCCGACAATTCTCGGTAGTATGACCCACATCCTAATGGTACTGGCAAAAAAGATTCTGATTCCGCTTCGTAGGGTCCCCCACCATCTTATTGGGCCATTTGAAGTAGGGTTCCTTACGGACTTTCTCCAGTAGTTGGTGCACTAGTTCTCGGAATACAGTATTAACTGCTTGAGGAGTGGCTGAGCTAGACTGCCCAGAGTAATCTCTCCTCGGCTTATTGTTGTGGTACCTGTTTGAGCTGAAATCCCTTCTCTCCTGCGGGATAATCTTCGCCTTACCCTTACCCTGCTGTTGATCTTCCTCAACCTTTTTGTACTCGTCAATATGGTCCATGAGGCAATGTACACTCCGTACGGGCTTTTTGGTCAAGGATTTCCTCAAATCATGATCAGTGGGAAGGCCCATTTTAAAAGTATTAATCGCCACCTCGTCAAAATCTCCATCTATCTCGTTGAACATCTCCCAATACCTGTCGGAGTATGCTTTCAACGTCTCACCCTCCCTCATGGCCATAGATAATAACGAGTCCAACGGTCGAGGAACTCTGCTGCATGTAATGAACCGAGACGCAAATGCCCTAGTAAGTTCCCTGAATGAACTGATAGACCCCGACTTTAGTCCGTTGAACCATCTCATAGCAACAGGTCTCAGGCTAGAAGGAAAGACTTTGCACATCAAGGTTTCATTGTGAGAATGCATCGCCATCCTCTGATTAAAGTGGCTCACATGTTCCACCGAGTCTGTCCGACCATTATAAATGGTGAAGGTGGCCTGGGTGAACCGTCTAGGGAGCCTTCCATTCTCAATCCTGTGTGAGAAGGGTGATTTGGAGAGTTGGTGTAACGCTCGGCTCATAGCATCGTTCCCCAAGCCCTTGGAGGGAAGCTTCCTATGCTTACGGCCTGATAGGTCATCCCCTTCGCAAGAGAAGGTTTCGCTAGGGGGAGTCCTGGACCTTGAACTGTAACTGCTTCCTCGGGATTCCCCTGAAGAAGGATTGGACGGGGGTAAAGCCCGCCTTCGCCTGACACGGCGTAGCTTTTTCTTGAGGTGGTCAATCTCCCTCTGCATGGCCCTAGCATCATCCTCATGGGTGGTACTGCCTCCACCACGCGTATGACTCGCGCCAGGATATACGGTATGAACACTTCCCTCTCGATTCCTCCGGCGCTCAAGACGCTCAAAAAGATCTTTGGGCTGTGATCCCTGAGATTCTGGATGGTGTGAACCTAAACCTGCCATGATGTTCCAATTCCTTCAATGCTAGATTTCCCACAGACGGCGCCAATTGTAAGCGCACAATTGTACCCGGACCCAAAAACAAGTGTTAGGCTCAGGCCCAATAAGCCTTATGCAATAAAATTTGTAGAGTATGAATTTGAAATCTAGGTTCGGGATGTTGGAAGTTTGATTAACGGGCTAGAATGCCACTATTTGTGCAAATGATAAACGCATATGACAAAGAGACCTCCTCAGACGTAAGCCGAAGACGAGTTGTATAAATATTCTATTTCTATGCCAAAGTTTACAATCCTTAGTTCCTATTTTTCTCAGCAGAAGGTGCAGATCCCCATTTCTTTCCTCTCCCTTCTCCTTATATACTTCTTCTTCTTCACTAGTTTATCCACGTGTCGTACAAATCTTTCCCTTGGATACTTGTCCCATCCACCGCCTTCTTGAAGTCTTCCAACAATAGCAGGGAGGCTGAATTCTACTGTTCATAGGTCACTTCCCCATTAATGCGGCCAGGGAGGTAGATGCAGGGTCTTTAATGTGGAGGTAGCAGCTTTTTCCTTAGATATTTCTCTCACATCCTTGCTTTTAAAGGGTGCTTGGATCACCCTCTTACTCATCAGTTTTTCCAGAATTCTGCCTCTAACCCGTTTAGCAAGTCCCAGGGTCATTGCTGGGCCTGTCCGATGAGATATTCCTCCTCGGATCTTTACAGTGCAGGCTGACTTGTGAGCCTAGAGGTCCTGATCAAAACAAACTGGTACCAGCCAATCAGGCCCAAAGTCCAAATGTTTATTCAAGAGTTTTTACCCCCCACAATTTTTTTTTAAAAAGATAAACGTTCATAATATGGGTGGCTTTTAGGATAAAGAGAACTAAGAGAAGATTTGCCATGTTCATTAAAAGTTAGGCCAAAATCTATCTTCTAACTTTTACTAATCATCTAAGTTTAACTTTGTTCCATTCATTTCAGTCATTTAAATTTCAAGTTTATTCAATTAAGGTATTTTCCTCAACTTCCATTAAAAATTTTTACCAAAAAAAAAAAAAAAATTCTAGAATTTTTTTTAATCATTAATTGGTTTATTTTTTAATTAAATAAATTTCCAAAAGAAAATTAAAAATTTGAACAATTAACCATAACCTTTAATAGAAGATAGGAGAAGTTTTAACTAAGGTTTCGTTTGGATATAGCTAAAAGCTGAAACTGAAAACTAAAAAACACTGTAGCAAAATAATTTTTTTAATGTGGTAAAAAACACTGTTCACGCCTAAAATCACTGTTCATTGGCCTAAAATTACTGTTCATGGCCAATGAA
The DNA here is from genome assembly GCF_040712315.1 of Castanea sativa. Classification (NCBI taxonomy): domain Eukaryota; kingdom Viridiplantae; phylum Streptophyta; class Magnoliopsida; order Fagales; family Fagaceae; genus Castanea; species Castanea sativa. Next base: position 32,451,482 of record NC_134018.1, read on the forward strand.
CAATGAATGGTGCTCGTCCCAGGGAAAAAAAAAAATACTGAAACCACAAAACGCTAGAAACGCAGACGTGGGTAGAAATAATTTCTACCCAAACGTACACTAAATTAACTTTGAAAATGAACAAAATCAAAGTTACATGACTGGAATTAATTCTGATGAAACATAAAAGATAAATTTTACATTTTAACTTAAAAACTATTCCAAATTTGATGCCTTCCGCGAGTGCTCTAGCAATCCCATCTGGTCCATCTCACATTTTGTCTCAGATATTAGATGACTTGCTTTATCTTTTAGAGAAATATTATGTCCATAACATTTTACAACATTTTCGCAACAAATCCTAAGTAGCAAGTTGTTATTAGTTGTTATTGTTGAGGTAAAAAAGTAAGAATAATGCTAGACATACAAAAAATTTTACAAACTACTGATGTGGTGAGTAATTATTAGTAAATGAAAAAGTAATAATAATGATGGGCCTAAATAAAAACCAATAAGAGGTTTGTCACATCAACATTTTGTAAAAATGTTGTAAAATAATTTGTACCTATAGCATTACTCAAATAGTAATCTCGGTGGTAAGTTTAAATTTGAACAAAAAACAACTAACTACCTATAATTTATTATAAAAATATTGTGAAAATATTATGAACATACTTCTTTGTCTTTAAGTCTTGTTGTTTTAATTGGATCAAAAGAAGCAGAAACTCTGCCGCTCATTCAGCAGAAAAGTTTGCATTAGATTCTGAGTTGTCTTGTTATTTCAATTTGGTTAATATTCCCCTTAGTTTAGCAGCTGTTTGTTTGGAAGATTCCATTTCTTCTCTTTCCTCGATTTGATTTAATGCATTGCAGTTTACCACCAAAAAAAAAAAAATAATAATAATAATAATTTTAGTGACACGCTCTAGTTCACAATCAGTTTCACTAACATGTAGATACGTGCTAAGTGGTGGATGCTTTCTGAACTCACCATGATTAATCACTCACAATACCACTTAAACATAAACTGTGAAATTAGTAATTTTTAGATGCAACGTTGGACAGGCTTACGTGTCTCGTGGTCCTCGTTTCTTTGATTGGCAGTTGGCTGCATAAATAACACTGGAAATCGACGTAACATAGGGGACCCATCTTAGCCATCAGACTAAATTGGTACCACTACTTTTCTTCTCAATTTTGCATTCATGCAATGGAATTTTTTGCATTCCCCTTTTGATCCTCATGAAAATTTCTTTTCTTCTTCCAAAATGTGATTCTCGTTTTTACATGTGGGACTTGTTTTCCACAAATATTCAACAAACTGATCAGCTACTGTTATTTTGTTTTTGTTTTTTATTTTTTTATTTTTTTATGGGTCATTTTCTAGTCTACTGCAAGTTACAAATTATAATATTTCACTTCATGTGGTAATTCTCGTGTTCAAGTTTGCCAGTCTTGTTGACTTGTTGAGAGTCTTCTTGATTCTATCAGACCAGGCCAAAAACTGGGTTAGTGGGTTGCTCTTGACCATGATGTATTGGCCTCGTTCTCTACTTTATTGGTTATCCCTTTCATTCCTAGATCACCATTCTAGTCCTTACAAGTCTTTTCTCCATTAAAACTCATCTGGGTGCTCATCAAATAGTAATTTTGATCCATATGTACCCAGTTTTTGAAGCTTGAGCAATCTTAGCTTGAGCCAAGTTTGAGTCTTCACAGTGAAAAATTGGTGTGGTTGCTTAGTAACAATGAAACACTCTGTGATTCTTCTGTCACTAGTAGTTTTGATTTGGGTATTCCTTAATGGCTCTGTGTACTGCCAAGGTCCTGCTGTTGTGAAGATTGGTGCAATTTTTACTTTCAATTCGGTTATTGGTAGAGCCGCCAAGGTGGCCATGGAAACAGCAGTCTCTGATGTCAATGCGGACCGAAGTATTCTCAACGGGACAAAGCTAGAGTTGATCTCGGAGGATGCAAATTGTAGTGCCTTCTTGGGGTCCGTTGGAGGTAACATTGGAAATGTCCATTTAAGTTTTCTTAAAAAAAAAAAAAAAAAATTGCTCCTTCTATGATACAAGTAAGCTCTGTACTTGTCTTTATGGTTCACGAAGATTTGATAAATGAGTAAGATGATGCAAAGGTTGTCTACTAATATTTTTAAGAATTCGTTTTGAGTTTTTTTTTTTTTTGTTGTCCTGCTGGAAGCGTTCAAAGCAGAGTTTTCTCTTTTATTTTAATCATCATAATTTTAAATTGTGATTTGAACTTCCAACAAAGTTTGAAATTACTGTTAATATTATCTTTACTAATATTGTATGCCTTATTCTCTTCTATTAGAATTTCTTTCTTTTTTTTTTTTCTTTTTTTAAAGCACGATCTCCAATTTTGATATTCATAATTTTACATTTCCATACTGCATTTATCTGATAATAGAATTCCCCCCAGTATAAGCCCTTCCTGAGCTCCTTTCTGTCATTCCTGCTATCTATTCTGATATTAGCCCACCTCCTTTAGGGTCCGTCCGTTTGGATGTAGGGGAGAAAGAGGGGAGTGAAAGGAATTAGAGCAGTGTTAGTTAAAAATAGGCTAATATTGGCCTAAATCTACCCTACTCTACTCCCCTCAATTCCAACGTACCATTAGTCCTTTTCTCAGTAGTGTTCTTGCTGATCAATGATCATGTATCCTCCCACGCTTATGAGGCATTAACTTTGTCTATTATATGGTAATTTTCTGTGTTTTTGTGTGTGTTTTTCTTCCATTGAAAGATGATATTTTGAATTCTATACTCAGATATAAAGTTCTTGCTACCTATTTTATCTTGTTTGCATCTTTTTCTTGGGCAGCTTTTCAGGTACTTGAGGAAGGAGTAGTGGCCATAATTGGTCCACAGTCCTCTGCTATAGCTCATATGATTTCTGAGATTGCTAATGGTCTCCAAGTGCCTCTTGTCTCATTTGCTGCCACTGATCCAACTCTTTCTGCCAGCCAATTCCCATTCTTTATTCGAAGTACACAAAGCGATTCCTACCAAATGGCTGCTGTCGCTGAATTAGTTGACTTTTACGAATGGAAAGAGGTCATTGCCATCTTTCTCGATGATGATTATGGAAGGAGTGGGATAGCTTATTTAGATGATGAACTTGAAAAGAGACAATTGAAGATTTCTTATAAATTGCCTTTGCCGATCCAGTTTGATCCAGGCAACATCACTGATATGCTCAACAATTCAAAATTGCTCGGTCCTCGTATCTATGTTGTTCATGTTGGTCCTGACCCCAGATTGAGAATCTTTTCCATAGCTCAACAACTTGAAATGATAACCACCGACTATGTCTGGCTTGCGACAGATTGGCTTTCTACTACCTTAGACTCATTCTCTCCAATGAATAAAACTTCACTCCGTATCCTCCAAGGGGTAGTGGGGCTTCGTCAACATATTCCAAAGTCCAGCAAGAAGAGGGCTTTTGTGTCTAGATGGAGAAAATTGCTACTAGAGGGTTTAGCAAGTTCTGAGTTGAACTCCTATGGATTCCAGGCTTATGACACAGTGTGGACAGTTGCAAATTCAATTGATAAGTTTGTGAAAGAACACGGAAATATCACATTCTCTTTCAATGATAAGTTGCAGAAAATTATTTCAACTGAAATGCAGATGAGCACGCTCAAAGTCTTTAATAATGGATCTCTTCTGCATAAGATATTATTGGAGACAAACTTCACTGGTTTAAGTGGTCAAGTCCAATTTAGTCAAGATAGGAACATTGTGAGTGGCGGTTATGATGTCATTAATATTGACCAGATGGCAATTCATACAGTTGGTTATTGGTCTAATTCTTCAGGCTTTTCAGTTTTACCCCAAGAAAATCCCCAAAGGGATCAAAAGAACTATTCCCGCCTAAACCAGAAGCTTAACAATGTTACTTGGCCCGGTGGTAAGACAGAAAGGCCACGTGGCTGGGTAATTGCAGATGATGGAAAACCATTGAAGATTGGAGTGCCATTTAGAGCAAGTTTTGTTGAATTTGCTACTAAAGCGCACAACAGCAGTGACATGCAAGGATACTGTATTGATGTGTTCAAGGAAGCACTAAAATTAGTCCCTTATTATGTTCCTTACAAATTGGAGCCTTTTGGGGAGGGTCACTCCAATCCCAGTTATGATGGGATTGTACAGATGGTAGGAAACGGGGTAAGTAAAACATATTGTTTTATATGGGTAAGAACAAAAGAAATTTAAAAAGTAACCATGCTTTGTTGGGAAAAGATGACCTACCAATACATGGAAAACACGCTGATGCATGAATTGCCTATTACAGGCGTGCCTAGAAGATACTAATTGCCAAAATTAAGTGATGAATTCAATGGCTGACCAACTGACTATTTCATTTTAGGGATTAACCATTTCATTTATACCTTGTGAAGTGGAGGAGGAGAGTATGATCCATTACGTGATTATGATAATCCGTTTCTGACAGCTGTGGTCTGGGTGAGATCCATATACTGGTGGTTCTCATTCTGAACTTAGCTTTTTATGTGGGTTACATTTGTTAGTAGATTGAAATTATTATGTGCCTTTTTTTTTTATTACTGAAAGTTTTGTGTCAGGTGTATGATGCAGCTGTCGGGGACATTGCAATTGTGACAAACAGGACAAGGATTGTGGATTTTTCACAGCCTTATGCTACTACCGGTCTTGTCATAGTGGCTCCTATCCACAATTCAAAATCAAGTGCTTGGGTGTTTCTTAAACCTTTTACAGTGGAGATGTGGTGTGTTACAGCAGCTTCTTTTGTAATGATTGCAGTAGTTATTTGGATTCTTGAGCACCGAGTCAATGATGATTTCCGGGGCCCCCCTAAGAGGCAGCTTGTTACAATGTTTCTGTAAGTCATTTAAATGTTTAACAGTGAAGTACATTACTATTTTTCCTACAAAACAATCTTTTGAATTTGTGTCATTATTACAGCTTTCTTATTGTTATACTTGTTTTAAGTAAATTGTTTAGTTGCATCACATAAACCCAATATACACCTTAATACCCAAGATATTAGCCTCTAATCCCATTCAATTATTTCATTTTGCAGGTTCAGCTTCTCAACATTGTTCAAGACAAATCGTAAGGAAGTTGCTGACTTTGACAACCCATTAATTTCTTTATTTCTCATTATTTCTTAAAGCCACATATCTATTATTAAAAGGGGCAGTGGGCTTAAGGCCATCTTTGTGCTTATACAACATATGACTAAAGCTTATATCTGGGATCTTACCTCAAATTATGGATACACAAAACCCTCTGGTTTTATTAAAAACTATACAATTTACATAAATACATAGTAAGCAGTGAACTATATCAACTTGTGCAGTTGCAAGTGAAAGCAAGCTGTGATATTCCAAGCAAGGATCTTAACTTATTAGTATTTAGTAGTTATCCTTAATGTTACCTTACCTTGAATAATTCAGTAAAAAAATTTGACTTTCCTGTTTCTAGTAAATATTTCAAGGAAAGAAATGAAATAAAAGAGATCTTACTATGTTTGTTCTATTTGATTATGGGTCTGAAATGAAGCAATTTTGAGATCAAAATAACTATATTTGAATTTGATAAGTTTTTACTTTGTATTAAATAACAGAGGAAAATACAGAAAGCTCACTTGGAAAGATGGTGATGGTGGTGTGGCTTTTCCTATTGATGGTCATCACAGCAAGCTATACAGCAAGCTTGACTTCAATTCTCACGGTTCAGCAGCTTTCATCACCCATCACAGGAATTGATAGCTTGATTGCAAGTAATTGGCCTATTGGGTATCAAGTAGGTTCATTTGCTTATAGCTATCTGGCAGACAATCTTTACATAGCTAGGTCAAGACTCATTGAACTAGGCTCCCCAGAGGAGTATGGGGAAGCACTCCGAAAAGGGCCAAAAGGTGGAGGGGTGGGAGCTATTATAGATGAGCTTCCATATGTGGATTTGTTTCTATCAAAGCAAACTGAGTTTGGGACTATTGGGCAGCCATTTACCAAGAGTGGATGGGGATTTGTGAGTAGAGCTTGTCTAATGCATGCATACATATGTGCTTATATACATACATTCATGACATATTCAAGAATGCGCATGAACATGCTGGTTTTTTTTTTTTATAATGAAGCATATCACATTATCTCTTCCATCATCTTTCTCCTTTCTTTTTTCACCTTCTTTGATATATGAGCTGTAACATCTCATTGTACTGATGATCTTTATATGCATTTTCTCACTTATTTTTCTCACTACCAAAACTAGGCTTTCAAGAGAGATTCCCCACTTGCTGTTGACATTTCTACTGCAATCTTGAAACTTTCTGAGAGTGGAGAGCTTCAGAAGATCCATGAGAAGTGGTTCTGTAAGATGGGTTGTCCTGGAGAGAGGAGACAGAACTCTGAACCTAACCAACTCCATATGATCAGCTTTTGGGGTCTCTATTTATTGTGTGGTGTCTTCACTATTGGTGCCCTTCTTCTGTTTCTGCTCAAAATGGTTCGCCAGTTTGTGCGGTACAAACGACAAGAGAAGAAGTCTGCTCCTCCTTCGCCTATCTCGTCAAAGCCTCACTGTTCTCAGGTCATTTCCAGCTTTTTTGACTTCATTGATGAGAAGGAAGAAGCTATCAAGAAAATGTTTACTCAATCTGACAATCCTCCAGGTCCCGTTGGCTAATTATATGTATATATGTTCTGAGAGACTTCAAAGGCTACACCTATTTTTATTAGTGTGAGTTGAAAGTTCTGATATTGAACAAGACCCAAGTTTTTGTAGAGTATTCACTTACTTCATTACAGCTAAAATGTATATACTAGTTTCCCTTGTATAGTAACAGAAAAATGGTTGTACTAAGTGGCGGAGTTATGATTTTAGTCTAGAGGGGGTAAAATTAAAAGACGATATTAAAAGTGAAATTTATCTAAAAAATATTAATCAACAATAATAATAAAATAAATAAACGATTGTAAGCAAATATGAATATATTTCATATTATTAAAATAAAAATAAAAACAACCAATTTATAGCTACTAAAAAATTTACAAACTGATGGAGTAAAAATATGATTAGTGTTACTTAAAAAATATAATAAATAAATGTTTGAAATTATTTTTTGTGATTGATAACATGCCAATTTCTAAGACATAAGTAGTAAAATTTATAGTATCTCTAGCATCATTCAAAGATAAAATGATGTGAAAAGTATCATAAATAGTAAAAATTGTGTAAATAATGATATAAAATAAAAATAAAAAAATAGTGAAATAGGTGGTTTGGTCACTTTCAAGTTTCAATAAGTAGAAGTTTTTTTTTTCTTTTCCTCCATGTGACTACTAATAAAAAAAAACAAAAAATTAGGAGTCAGGGGGCAGGTGCCCCCCTCACCCCCCTCTGGCTCTGCCAGTGGTTGTACTCCGTTATGGGTGCTAGCACTTTGAAAAAACTCTTTGAACTAGCGATTTATCTTGTTATGAGCTCACCCATCATAATCACTAATTAGTTTCCAATTGAAAGTTTCTAAAAAGCACCGTGAGAAATCAAAGAAAAATGGTTGTACTTTTCTTATCGCCTAAAACGGCATTAGAAACAGTGTCTTGTTCAGTTGCTTTTGTTAGTTACGGTTGTATTATCCATATAAAATCTTGTTTGGTTAGTTTGTTTGTTCTGACATGTTGCTACGGGAGATCTTTCTTCTATATATATGTGTAGCTATTTGGTTGCAGCTTTATCTTCTGCTAAACACATGGTTTTCTATCTCTGAAAAATGTACGTGACAGGTCTTCTGGGTCCACAACTGCTTTGGACCTCAAAAATCCAAAGCTCAAGATATTTGGGGAGCAATCATATTATATCATTTTCTGTTCTTTTGGATTTTGTGGTCATTTCATTGCATGGTTGAAAAAATTCTAGTAAACTTATTGATGTAAATGTACTTTTAATATTTATATTTTGACATTTTTTTTATTTTAATTCTTACATTTTAATTTTATTACTTTTAGTCCTTAATTTAATTAACGCGTTTTATTTTGGTCATTTTTGTCAGTCAACCAACGGAAATACCTGAGATGTCAGTCGGAGAAATTAAAATATTATAAAAAAGGGCACATCACCATGACACGTCAGCATATAAATTTAAAAAATTAATTTATAAATTTTAACTAAATAATAAAAACAAAAACAGAATTAAAAACTAAAATTCAATTAAAACATAATTTAAAAAATCATCTTAAACTCAAACTCTATTCCCTTATCTCAAACTCAAACTCAAATACAAGTAAAGAAAAAGAAGCTGAAAACGGAAGAAATCAAACCCAAAAAATACCCAAACCCAGAAAATCAAACCCGAAAATCAAATACCCAAACCCAAAAAAATGAAACCAGAAAAAAAAAATCAAATCCAGATTAGGGGAACAAGCCTAGATAGCCAAATATCAAAATTAATCAAAAATCAATGAAAAACCCCACATACCCAGATGTGAAAACCACTGAAAACAAACAATCAAACACAAAACACAACAAAATAGCTGAGCAAAGTGGATGGAGTTGAACCCACGATTGCGGAGCGTAGACATGGACATTGTACAAGCCTTCACAAACAAGCGCTTCAACGAGGAACACAAGGGGGAGTCAATCCCATCTCCATTGGCTGGCTTCAGGGGGGGGGGGAGATTGAGAGTGGAGAGGACTAGAGAAGGCGATGGGTTGATGTGAGAGAACTGGAGGTGGAGGTGTTCAGAGATCGAAAGCGAGTCAGAGCTCGTCGTCTTCGGTTTCATCTATGACATCATCGTCGAGCCCCCCAGCATCAGCTCCGTCCAAGACCTGGCCACAGGATCCGTACAGCCTGTCATGTTCCTGCAAGGGTGAGTGAATGGCCAGTATATCGAGGGACTCTTGTCCGGGCTCACGTTCATCTTGGGTGGGTCGTGGCTCGCTTGGGGCTTTGGGGATATTTTTCAACCCGATCTGAGAGCAAGTCATGGATTATTATTGGGTTTGCTAGTTTGTTATTGAGTTCTTTGTTTGGGTTTGCTAGTTTGTTATTGTGTTCTTTGTTTGTTGGATCTGAGAGCAAGGTAAAAATTTTCTTGAGATGTGTTTTTCTGGGTTGAGTTTTTTTTTGTTTGGGTTGGTTATGTTGTATTTTTGGATTGATTTGGTACTTTGGGGTTTTGGGATTTAATGATTTTGCTGGGTTTGAGAAATGATGCCTTTGAGATTTATGATTTTGTTTTTGAGCTGAAATTTTTTGGGTTTTTTGTGTGTTTGTTTCCTAAGAAACTTTTTGGGTTTTAAAATTTTTGGGTTGGTGTTCCTGTTCAAGAAATTTCTGGGTTTGATGATCTTTGTGGTGTTGAATTTGGGTTTTTTCTTCTTGTTTTCATTTATGTTCCAGTGATCTGGGTTTGAGTTCTTAGTTGCTGGATTTGATTTGGGAAGAATACAAAGAACAAGTTGTAAAATGAAGAACAATGTGAAGAACATGAAGAACAATCTTAATTCATTTGAATTTTAGTTTTTAATTCTGTTTTTATTTTTATTATTTAGTTAAAATTAATAAATTAATTTTTTAAATTTATATGCTGACGTGTCATGGTGATGTGGCATTTTTATAATATTTTAATTCTTCCGGTTGCCACCTCAGCTATTTCCGTCGGTTGACTGACAGAAAGGACTAAAATGGAACGCATTAATTGAATTAGGGACTAAAAGTGGTAAAATTAAGATGTAAGGACTAAAATGAAAAAACACCAAAATATAGGGACTAAAAGTGCATTTATGCCAAACTTGTTTTGAAGTTTAGATGTGTTTGGAAGTACTTCCCTGAATGCAAGCTTGACTCCAACTGCATTCCCTCCTGTCCTCTGGAGCCCAAAACCCAAGGAGCTGCATCTTTTTTGTCTTTTTCCCTCATAGATTCTTTTTTAAAAGAGCTTTTTGGCCATAATATATATGGATAGGGCCGTAAATGAGTTGCATTGTTTATGAATAGATCCGGTTCAACTCAAGCAAAAGTTTGTTTATGTTTATTTATTTAACAACTGAGGGTCCATTTAAATAGAATTTATTGCTAAAAACTGAAAACATTGTAGCAAAATAATTTTTAAATATGTGAATAGTGTCATGGGACTCATTTTTAATGAAAAAGTTGCTGAAAAGTGAAGTTTGTGGGTCCCATGAACAGTGCACTGTTCACGGGAAAAAAGTCAACAATTGCAGCTAAAAAAAAAACTGAAACGTGAAACTCAGCAACGCGAAACGTCGGATCCAAACATACACTAAGTCAAACTCAAGCCTAAATTTAGGCTCAATTGTTAAAGAAGCCAGGCTTAAACATAATAATGCACTTGTAAGTATAAAGTTGATTTATGTATATATAATATTATGTATTTAGATGTATAAATATTTCAAATATATTTATATATATTTAAGATTGAATTATGTAAGTTTGTAAATAAGTTTATAAGATTTTAAATTGTTTACTTGTAATTTATTGATGATTAAATGGTTAATGGTGTAGCAAAATTATATATAGTTTTTAACAATAAAAGATTGGTGAATCTTAAGTTCATAAGCAACAATCATTCTATCTAATTAACTTAATAGCATAATTTTTAGAGTAAATTCTATTAACATACCTTGAGGCATGGGCTACTGCTAACCAGGTTCAAAACATTTTAAAATTGACTAATTTGATCCCTAAACCCAACTTGGTCCCTAAGACATTTGAGAAAAATGATTAGCAAACCAAATAGTGTGTAGGGACTAAGTTGGCTTTAGGGACTAAATTGGTCAGTTTTAAAATGTCTTGGACCTAGTTGACATTACCCCAAATCTCAGGATATGTTAATAAAATTTATCCTAATTTTAATTATAATTTAATTGTTAATTATTAGTATAGATATGTAAATGGGTAGATTATCAATATGTGCGTGTGTGTGTGTGTGTAAAGGGGTGAAAAACAAATTAGACATAGAATTTATTATATTTGAAAAAATAATAAGTTAATCAAGTCTCTCGTTAACAAGTTCAAATTTGTTCGAATATAAAATGAACAAAACTTAAATATGTAATTTAGTTTGGTATTGGTAAAAAGTAGGGTTGTACATGATGTGGTATAGGGTGCGGTTTTCCCTTAACCTTGACCATCACTTGTGGAGGGGTGGAAATCGATCTACACAAGGTGTGGTGCACCACTCCGATTCAGTGCGGTTAGTTCAGTTGAAAACAATAACCCAAAATATTTATATATAAAATAAAAATAAAAACCTCAATCCACATCAAACAACCCATTCAGAATCATCAAACAATCCAAATATTCATTAAAAAAAAAACAAACATATTCACAATATTTCTCAAATACCCACACAAAATATCTCAAATAAATTCACAATCTTTCTAAAAATCATAGTAAGGCAAAGCATAGATAGTATCCTAGGAATTGAGCATCAAATAAATTTACATACCTAGTAGTAAGGAGAAGCAGAGTAGCCCTAAGTATTGACCATCAAAACCATCTCTTGAAACTTCCAAAGAATAGCTATGAGAAAGAAGATAGAGGAGAGGAAGATGCTTGGAGAATGGAGGCATCGAAGCTGCAAAGGATGGTGGCAGCCAGCAAGTGGAAAAGGATAAGGAGAGAGAGAGAGAGAGAGAGAGAGAGAGAGAGAGAGAGAGAGAGAGAGAGAGAGAGAGAGAGGCAGTGTGGTTCGGTCTTTGTCAGTGGGCAAAACTCACCATCGCTCATCACACCTAGTGGCGTCGGTACTTGGAAAACACTGCCAACCACCACGCCGAACACCTGCAGTGGAGCTCTGAGGCAGGTGGCTCAATGCAGTGAGGGGCGGTTCCATCAACGACGGGTGGTGGCTAAACAGGCCTAGTAATAAGTTCAAGCTCGGCTCGTATTTGAAATACTAAAATTATAGTTCAACCCTACCCATGAAACTAAATCAACTTTTAATTATTCTAATCTTTCAAGTGGAAACTTGTTCTATATAAAACATGTTTTATGGCTTGTCCCAGTCAAAGGAATAGATTTTTCAGCTACAAGGCAGTGATTTTGGTAGCCCCCATGGAAATTTTTAGACAGCTTTCAACTTTAGTTTTTTATTATTATTTAATATTCAGGAAAATATTTGGGTGAATGAGATTTTATTGATTAGAGTATAATTGTGTGTATTTAGTGTCTACTCTTTTATTTGAAAAATAAAATCTGATGCGACATTGTCATTGTTTTATTGGAGGATGTAAGTATAAAATTTTACAAATTTTACATTCAATCTTTTATTGAATGTGTACACACTTGTGACCAATTTGGGTAATAGAAAAAAAAAAAAAAAAAAAAGGCAAAAATGCAAAACTGACCCTCTAACTTTCAACGTTTTTCATTTCAGTCTTCTAACTTTAAGTTTTGTCATTTCAGTCCTCTAACTTTCAATTTTTGCCAATCTAGGCTTCTGTTAAAACTCAGTTAAAATTACCATTAAACTCACAGAGAAATGACCGTTTTGCCCTTCTTTTTTTATATAAATTTCAAAATTAAAAGAAAAAAAGAAAAATCTGAAAAAAAAAAAAAAAAAAATTGAAGGAATCCACTATCAAAGTGAACAAGACACCGTTGCCGGCTCGTTTTTATGTCATCTATTCTAGTCCTCTTTGTCGGAATATGCCTCACATTGCCAAAAAATCTCAATGAGTGGGACACCGGGTTTGGCCATGCAAGCTTGCATTCGGTCATCGGAGCTGTATAGTCCTGGGTATCGTTGAATACACCAGTCTTGCATTTTCTCTAGCGCCTTCGCTAGTGGGTAGCTAATGGCGAAGCCGCTGCCGCCGTAGGCCATGCCGTATGAGAAATATATGTTTTGCAAGTGACTCTCCGATAAGCTTCCAATGTAGTAGTACTGGTTGTGGTCGTACTTGCTCAAAACCCGGACCAAGTTCTCGGTGACGAAAACGGTGTCGTCGTCGCCCATCACGAACCAATGCACGTCTTCAAGCCCGAGACTAGTGTCTCCAACACGATCCATGAGATCCGAATCGCGGACTGGTGGCCCTGCCAGTTCGTGTACGAGAACTTCCAGGTGTTGCCGGAGATCATCACCAGAGGAAGACTCAGATCCTCCTCTTCCTCCACCTCCGCCTCTGCCTCCACCTGATCTCCCTTGTTTCCTTTCGTCTTATTCTTCTTCACCATTTGATCTAGCTAGACTATCCCTCGCATTTCCTTTCGTTTTCAGATTTTTCTTTTTTTTCTTTTAAATTCGAAATTTATAAAAAAGAAGAAGGGTTAAACAGTCATTTCTTAGTGAGTTTAATGGTAATCTTAACTGAGTTTAAACAGAAGCCTAGATTGATAAAAATTGAAAGTTAGAGGACTAAAATGACAAGACTTAAAGTTAGAGGACTGAAATAAAAAACGTTGAAAATTAGAGGATCAGTTTTGCATTTTTGCCAAAAAAAATAATAAACATGTATATGTTAGGGATTGAGATCGGTGCAATTGTGCCGTGCAATTCATCCTCATCCGCTTACAATATTTTTTTTACTTTTTCATTTTTATTTTCTTGCTTTTACTCATTCTCTATATTCAATGGTTAAAATTTAAAGTTGTTTTTTGCAACTTTAAATCTGCTCAGTAAGCCTTGTATGCTGATAGTATTTGATTATAAATGAATGAGATGGGTTTGTGTTCATTTATACCAATTAATCCCAATCCATATATTAGATTAGATTATTTTATCGTAAGAAAACTAACGAAAGATGGCTTCTTAATATTATTATGTTTATATCTATTAAGATTTTTTTTCCAGCTTAAGAGTTTTATTTTGTGATTTTTTATCAATATTTTACCAGTCATTGACGTTGAAGGACTTTTTAGTATTTAGATAAATCTAAGACTTTGTTAAATTGGAGGGGAGAAAAAGTAAAGGAGTGGAAAACAATTGAAACTTTAACTTTATTTTAAAATCAATATCACACTTTGATATTCATTATGTATTTATTTCATATATTCATTATTTATGCATATTTTATTTCCTTACATTAATAAGTGAGGAGAAACTACCACGCACTCTTGATACGATAGTCACTCCTCCTATATAAGTGCTTGTGAGCGTGGGGGACAAGGGTCGGGAATTAGAACCCAACAATAATACTTTGCTATAAAAATCTTAACTTAAATATTACTTCTAGAGTTGGAGTTCCTTTTATTAAATTTCTTAATCAGTTTTGAAAGGTAAGATTAATTTTTTTATTCTAATAAAATTTATTATTGTTTTTTTTTCTTCTCCTACTATTGTTTCTCCTTGAACATATAGAGAGTAAGAATTCTGTCTAATAAGCATCAGACAGAATTCCTGACCAACATGTGATCATTGTTAAACACATATCTTGTCATGTTATTGTCGCATCTAATGCTCTAAAGCATGCATAGACACGAGCCATATCCAAATACATATTTTCAACATTCTTTAGAGAAAAAAAGTGTGTGGATATTTTCTTTTTAAGACCCACCCGGATGCACCCCTCGGCTTATGCAATTTTGACTTATTAAGCCCATCACCTAACCCATCCCTGAAAGTTGAATTCATATGCCACTCTTCAGTAGACATGGCAAAACCGGTGGGTCGGGTTGGGTCAGGTCAGGTCGGGTCAATCGGGTAGCAGGTCAAACGGGTCGTGAGTTAAAAAGGGAGTTTGGGTCAATCGGGTTGTGGGTCGGGTCGGGTTGGCCCGTATTTTTCACATGATTTTTTTTTATTATAAATAAAACAACATGTATTTGTCATTTGGAAAGTTATGCAACAAATTATTTGATGTAAAATGCATTATTTTGACTTCACCACTTATATTAAGAATGAATTCAATAATTTTAAAATTATACTAATCCTAACATTGCTATCTAAAACAAAATAACACAAACATAAGTAAAACAAATACACATGTTTTATTTCTACACAATATCAACATTCCAAAATATAAAACAAAATTACAAATGACTTATTGAATAACTCATTTGATAAAGAATAAAAACATATAAGAAATTTACCATCGTGAAAATTAATTTTATAATCTATTATCAATTGTGGTTGGCACTCTATTTCAATTTGATATATATATTAAAATTTGATTGCTTACTTATTTATACATGGTCTCTTTTATGAATATCATATCATTGTTAAGCAACACACATTCTAGGAAATATCATAATTTATTTTGAAAAACCGTTTATTTTGGACATAAATTGTTAAAAAATAAGTCTAAGTATTCATAATTTATGGTAATTTGATACTTTGGCTTCACTATTTTTACACTTGTAAATGTTTCTCACACATGTTTACAATTATAAATCTATATTTTTTAACTCTACTGTAACCATATTATCTTGGCATGTACTTTATTATTTGATATCTAAAAATCTTTACTCATTACAGAATGCTCAACCTTTAATCTTTCAATTAATTTGTATATGTAAATGTATTAATTGTTTCCTTAAAGCTCACAATAAACAATTAAACTACTATTGTCTTAAATTTACTTTTTTTTTTTACCAACAAAAAAAGTTTTAAAAAAGTGATTCGGGTTCGGGTTGGGTCAGGTTGACCCGCAAAAAACTCGAAAAACTCGGGTCGGGTCACGGGTTAACCCGTTTTTGTTTCGGGTAAAAAAATCGGGTTCGGGTCGAGTATTTTTCGGGTCAGGTCAGAAAATTTTGACCCATTTTGCCATGTCTACTCTTCAGTGGTGCGTGGCCAAGGGGAAGGAGCCAATTGATCAGATGTCTCAAGCAATCATGCATTTAAGACCATACGTCTCCCATACCTCCGGACAATCAAATAGTTCATAATATGTTAAGAAAATACGGTAAATTACACTTCCACACTTTAAACTTCGACAATTTTTTCATTTATCTTTTTTATAACAATCATATTTTTATGTATTGGCTTATCCAATATCAAAACACTTTATATGTATTTAAATCTTAGTTTCTTAATGTGTTCAAGAAGACATTGAAGTTATCAAACAAGTGGTATTATTGACCCAAGAAAAGCTAAATCTATAGGTCCCAATACCCGTCAACCCAGTGGCAGCTCCACTCGTATGTGAGGGTGATCATAGGACTACCCTCACTTGCCAAAAAAAATTTTATGCTTAATATATATATAATTAGTTTAAATTAATTTATTTAGTGATCACTCTGACTTGAAAAAAAAAATGTATATATATATATATGTGTGTGTGTGTGTATAAAAAACATATTATATACTATATTAAGTTATTTTAAGTACCCTAATAAAAATGTTAAACAACATGACCTGAGAATCACAATAATTTGAATTCAACAAAAATAATAGTAATGCTACATCCACAATATTTTCACAATAAATCTTATGTGGTAAGCTGTTACTAATTCTAAGTTTGGCTCAATATTGACATGTTTTACCCACCAATAACAGCTTGTTGCATAAGATTTGTTATGAAATTATTGTGGCCACTTTATTATTCTCATATCAACATTTTCAATTTTCATTTTATCTCTTATTAGTTTTTTTTTTCTCTTTGCTAGTACAAAAAATTGTAATATTTCGTGTATTTATGTGTTTTTTTGGTGATGTTAATATATTCAAGTTGTCTCTTTGTATAATATAAGTTTTTTAGTGACCGTCATAAATAAAATAAAATAAAAAAAATCCTAGAGCCACCCCTGTGTCAACCTATCTTGAATTAATGAAACTCGATACCTATCTAGAAACCTTTCAATCTATTACAATACGAGATTTTTGTTTAGACAAAATTTAGTTACAAAATTAGTCATGACCTAAGGTTACAACCTTACTTAATATCTTTTATTGAAGGTGAATTTTGGCAAGTCTACCATTAGATTACATCTTTTTATTATATTCTCTATGCTTGCAAAATTTCTAGAAAATTGAAAATCAATGGCTATGTTCTCAATGAATTGTTTAAATTACAAGATTTTATAGTTTAAAATTATGCATAAAATATAAACTTATAAATCATATAATATATAATATCCGATTGACACAAAATTTTACATGTGTATTAAAAGTGTAAAGAATATACAATTCAATGATTATATTTCAAAATATATAATAATTTCTATTTTATTGAGTAAGATTATAGCCTTAGCTTACAACCAATTTTGTAACCAAACTTTGTCTTTTTTGTTTTAGCTAGTAATGTCTTATTCAAGTGCCTATTGTTTGTGGGTTTTTGTAACCCAATAAGAAAGTTAATTTAAAAGACTCATTAAGCTCTTATTCAAATGAGGTGGCGGAGACAAAAAAAAAAAACTCAAGGCTTCCTAAGGCTTTTTGTGAGTTAAGAAAACAAAAGAATGAGATATTATTGCAACTTTTGTGCGTCTTTGGGTTTTGTACCAAGCAAAGTCTCTAGCATCAACAGTTGAAGATTTTATCCATGTTATGTGTGAAGTTGCTGCAAAATTCAAATACCACAGACTTTTTGTTGTGAAGAAAACCTTCAAGAAATTCTTAGAGTCAGTTGGAGGTTCCAATTGTGATTGTAGGATGCGTCATCCAGGTAGCATTCATATATTGAAGAGTTTAGAGGTTCTGATTTGGTAGAAAGTTTTTATTGTAAGTTCAATTACTGGGATTGTAGAGTCTAGAGATAAATGTTTTATACTAGATCTTAAGATTCTCTCTACTAAAGTGGATTGCTTTTTAAAAATGTTATCTCCAAGTTTTTTTTACAATGAAACTAATATGTTTTATTGGTTTTCCTTGATCATCATATCTTGTGTTATTTACCATATCGTTGTGCATAATTTTGATGTTTGTTTGTTTAAGCAAAGACTATTCATGATAGATCTAATTAACAGCTTGGTTTAAAATTGGTTAGTTCTATCACCTAGGGTCTAGATTCCCAAAATCTCTTAAGTTTGACATTTTCATTTTAGTCTTGTAATTTTATTGTTATAATGATCTTTTTGTCCTTGTTCGTCACTAATTTTGTTGTAGGATATCACAAAGATAATGGAAAGAACAATTTGAAAATAAAATCAAGAAAAGAAAAATTGAAACTTAAAAGAAACCAAAACTGCAAACAACTCCAAACTAGGTCCAAAAGTATAATTTAGTTAATTAAATATCTAGTAGCTATGGTCAAGTAGCTATATATGTTATGTATTTTCTTAGCGTAGAGCATGTTTTTTCTTTTTGTTTACAGTAAAACTAGGGTCACAATAAAAATTCAATCACCATAATTTGTAATTAATTTTTTTAAGGGTCCATGTGTAAAGTGTAAACTAATTTGGGAGTGTTATAAAATTGTTGTGACTTTTTGTTGTGTTTGAATGATGCATTTGTATCTCACTATAGTTATGTGCTAAAAAAGGAGGAGAAAAAATGCCATTGCATGCCTACCTTATATAGAGAACAAATCTCGAAAAATATATAATTGTTGTGAATTTTTACTGTCTCTCTGCATTGATGCCTTTATCTCACTATTATTATGAGCTCAAACGGAAGAATTTTTATTATTTATATATGAGGAAGTGGTGCCTCATTTTTTGGTCAAATTATTTCATTCTTGTCACTGAAAGACTCCGAAACCCTATTTGGAAAAAAAAAAAATTATTGTATTCATTTTTTTCCCCTTCGAATTTCTGTGTACCTCATATGGAAAACCAATCTAGGAAAATATCTATGAACGAGGACAAATGAAATAATGGTTACAAGCACTGATTGGCCAGGTTCTTTATGACATTGAAAAAATATATATTGTATTCATTTTTTTCCCCGTAGAATCTATGTCTACCTCTTATTGGAGAACCAATCTAGGAAAATATCTATGAACGAGGACAAATGAAATATTGGTTACTAGCTCTGACTGGCCAGATTCTTCATAACAATCAAACTGAGGAAAGAGTTGTAAATCGTCCTTTGCTTTTGCTTTATAATGTTTTTGGGCCATCATGTTGTCTAAGAATCTTTGTGGATTATGCATAAGATGCCAACAAAAGTCATTTCTGAGTTTCATATTAGTGGAAGAAGCTTTGTTGGTTCCAATATGAAATGGCTGTGGGCACATAAAGACCATGTTAGCAAAGCAAACGCTGCACTGTTATAGAATCTGGTTCTAAAGTCCTAATCTCTCTCTCTCTCTCTCTCTCTCTCTCAATTTTTCCATCCCCATAGGGATCTCTGACCACTGACCAGGAACACACATGCTATTGTGGTCTGCTTTACTTTTCTTTCTTTCTTTTTTCTTTTAAATTTTTTTCAAAGATGCGTCTATGTGAAATTGACTCCAATTAGGCCTTTTTTTTTTTTTTTTTTTTTTCCAAAATCATAAAAAAATGGAGTAGTCACTGATGTCTCTATTGTTGGGAATTTTATTAGACCAAGAGTAATAATAAAAGAACAAAATGAACACATTAAGTAAATAAAAAATATGATTGACTTGGAGGCACAATTGAATATTATCTTTAAACAATATTTGTCCTCATATGCAAGCTGTTAAAGGGTTTTTACAAACTTCTTCCTAGGATACAACCAAGTTACTGGGTTCTACAAATAGCAATTTTAGAGAATACTCACAGAATTTCTTGTATTTCTTTAAACTTACTATTTTAAAGAGATGATATATTTTTCAAGTGAACATAAATCTCTATTTATACCCATAAGATTACAACCCTTCAAAAGGTACATATGAAGAGTTAAAATGTTTCATAAAACGGTTCACAAGACTTAAAACCTTTTCAAATGTTTAGAACAGTTACCATAAAATTCTGCAAAAATTTGGTTTTCACAAGTCTCGATTGATTGAGAGGAATTGAGCAACAATCGAAAGGATTTTTTTTTTTTTTTCGATCAATCGAACAGGAATTAAACACCAATCGAATCAGGCAGCAACTCTAGGATTATTTTCCTCATCACTTTGATCGATCGAACATAAGTCTTGACCGATCAAAAATCCTGGAACTTGAATTTTTACAAAGAAAATTCCAAAACTCAAATTTCCACTTTATTCATTTTACAAAAGAATACTCTCCAATCTTATATCATTATTACAATTTATTCTTGTACACACACACACACATATATATATACAACATCTATTGCATAATATCAAGTGCAAGGTTCCAAGCTGGAATGTGACTTTGTTGTATGGAAAAAATTTAGTTACTAAATTAGTTGTAGGTTAAGACTACAAACTTACTCAATATCTTTTTATTAAAGGTGAATTTTGATAAATTGACTATTAGATTACGTCTTTTTCTTATATCATCCGTGTTTACAAAATTTCTAAAAAATTAAAAATTAATAAGTATCCTATCAATAAATTGTTTAAATTACAGATTTTTGTAGTTTAAAATTATATATAAAATATAAACTTATAAATCATATAGTAAATAATATTTAATTAACACAAATTTAATATGTGTATTAAGAATATAAAAATATATATAATTTAAAGATTAAATAATTAAAATAAATAATAATATAATAATATTTATTTTATTGAATAAAGTTATAATTTTATAACTAATTTTGTAACAAAAGTTAACAGGTATTAATAAAATGGCAAGTTCCATCCTTTGCGCCTTACGATAAAGTCAGTCTTCTCCTACCCTGATTTGGAAACTCCTTTCCGAATGGGATTTCTATATGAGCGACGAAACTGACTGTTTACGTCTTTGTCTTTTTTTTTTTTTGTTTTTTTTGGAGAATCTTTTACGTCTTTGTTGACTCTAAGAAACACAATTGGATAGGAGATTTTTTTTTTTATTTTTTATTTATTTTTTTTTTTATGTGCGTGTGTGTTAAGTCATTGGGGGATTTGACGTAGCATACCATGTAAAAGCAATGGCAGCAATAAAACTAAATAGTTATATAGTTATTTTAATTCTATCAAAACATTAAAAAGAAACATGCAGCAGTAGAGTTAAATCTATATTTTTTTAGCTCATTGCTACATTACACATCTATAGATAGATGTGCACTGTTCATGAGAGCTAAAAAAAATTAATTTTTTATTTTGTGTTCACATTACCTTTTTATTGTAGTGTTTTTATTGCAGTGAGATGTATTATTTTATTGTGGTAGATATATTATTTTATTGTGATGTTTATTTTATTTTATTGTGTTGAAAGCTAAAATAGATCCACTGCTGCAGCATGTGTGTAGGTAAAATAGATAAAGTAACTTTTGGTGAAGCTAAATTGCTAAATTTTTAACTCCACTACTGTAAATGCTCTAAAAATAATTTTATAGATAGATACCAACTTCACTGTTCACACGCAAGAGGTTTGGTAATGGCATACCAATTTGTAGTCCACAGCCCAATAAGATGAGTGATTGATTGTGTAGTCAGTAGTCAGAAGTGACGTCGCTTTCATGATAGTGAGGATGTTTTTCTTTTTCTTTTTTGAGAAAATAGTGAAGATATTTATTCTAGACTTGACTTGAGGAGACCTAAAGATGTTTTAATTAATATAGTAATCAATTGTCATTTGTCACGATCAGAAACGTGGAATTAGTTATCTGTTATTTCTACATTCCAACTTTTGGATTTTCATTTTTCTATACAAGAACAAGAAGGTTGGCAGAGATACATTGTATGTTTGATTGTTTTCCATGGTTCCACTTAAAAGTTAGAGGATAATTAATTTTAGGAAAAAGCTTATATACAGGCGCAAGAGATATCATCTCTTAATTTTAATATAAGTGAGTGAAGTGACAAGTTCAAATTGTATAAATAATCATACACAGCAATTGGTATTTGCATTGTAATTGTGGGCTGTGACTTCCATTATTTTAACATTGTTTTTACATAATATTATTTGTGATATGTGTAACTGTAATTAATAAATAATTACTTTCAAATAGATTAATCACTTTTGTCCCCTATTCACCCGGTCTCACAAACTTTTATTTAATTTTTCTATATTAGTTTGCAAAATTAAAATTTTAAGAATATAGCATTTCAAAAAAAAGTATGGTTCCCCCTAAAAAAACCAGTCTTATAATTTCTAAAAAAAGGTTTATAAAATATTGTAGTATCTCATAAAAAAAATAACAAGATTATAGACTCCACTAAAATTTAGTAAATTTTGTTAAATAAGGAAAATTCATTGTTAAATCCAAAATAAAATATTTATTTTTTAAATGATTAATAAATTTTGTCTAAGGAGTTTTAGTTTTTGTCCGCCCAAATCCGACAATGCACTTTTCGGAATATGTAATTTATATGCTTAATTTTTATAATTTTCTTAAGTACTCGAGTAAGTTTTCCTCAATTTATCTTATTTTCTTATTTTGCAACATTTTGTTGATTTTTAAGATATAGATAAGAGTATAAAAGTCACATGAGATTTCAATTGAAAATAAAATCAAGTTTATTCTAGAAATTAAATAGAATGATAGTTTTCCAAATAATTCCTCATTGGTGCATTGCTTTATTATTTGTGGGTCAAATGATTGTGAATCAATAAAAGAAAAATTATCTCATAAAAAACTAAAATTATATTACAGACATCATATACATACATGATTTAAATTCAATTATTAAATATAAAACTTATAGATTTTTAGTTACTCAATATTATATGACTTATTCAATTTTCTATGAAGGATAATATCTCTCAACAAATTTTATTATATTGAAAATTTTGGAAAAGAAATTGAATTAAGAATTATCCTGTAATTTTGGTTTAGTTATTCTCATAAAATATTAAAAAATACTCATATTTTCAACCAAAAAAAAAAAAAAAATAGCAAACACATATTAGGTATGTGTGTGCAATTTGTTGATCATAGAAGTTGGCCCCTTCACCGGAGGATTTTTAACCCTGTCCTTACCACTCACAACTGCATATATCAGAGTTGTGATAAAAGTTATGATATAAAAAATGTATCCATGTACTTTCCCTCCTTTTAAGAATACAGTATACCTAATTTACTGATTCAGCCCCCCAATCAACCTATTAAGACGGCTGGCCATATATAGAGAGAACTTTGATTTATTTATTTTTGTGTGCTAAATATTATGGATCCTAAGATATCAATACCCATCAAAGGAAAAGAAGCCATATATAAAGGAGAACTTGTTTTTATCTGAAAGAAATTGGTATGAACAGCATTTTTTTGAGAATCCAGACCGTAAACAGCTTCTATCTGAGCTTGACTTATGAATGTGACATAGTCATTCATATGATCAAAAACCACCCCTGGTTGGCCCCGTGAATAAAATAAGAGCATAAAAGCATAATACCAAAATCTTTGTCATAATCACTTTAAAAGATGCCTTAACTGTCATCTCCTTCCCATTTTTCCTGTTGGAGCCAGTGCACCAGCGCTGTTTCATTCTCGCCATTAACCCATGTGACTGTACTTGCTTAATATGATTATAGTAATAATGACCAAGTAGCTATGGTGATTTCTTCTTCTTCTAAAGAAGTATGATGAAATTGCCACTTTTAATAATAAAAATAAATGATAGAATTTGAGGTTATGACGTAGGTTTTAAGATAATTGCTTTTGTTTTTGGGTAATGAATTGCTTTTTTATATCATTATGGTAAAATTTTAATAATAAAAAATTTAAGTGGAATTTGAATATTATGTCACTTATTCGACAATAAAAAAATTACCAATTAAGTTAAATAGAACTAAGAATGTAAGACATGTTAGTAACTTTTTGGTGTAGATGGAGCATGTTTCACCTCATCTCAATGATGTTCTTCTTGTTGATTTAAGCTAGTTTTCATTTATGAATGTGTGAAATGTTTTTCTCAAAAAAAGTTGAATGGAACTAGGAATGCTCACATTATTTTATTTGAATCTTTACATTATATAGAAAAATCGTAATTGAATAATACATGATAGAGAAATGGGATGGAGTGTAGCCAATTTGTATTGTTTTGTTTTTTTTTTTTTTGGATTATGTATAAAGTGTAGCCCAATTAGCATTTCATCTTAGTGACAAATTGAGGTTTTCATATCTATTAGAGATATTTTTTTTCTTTATATATTAGAGAAATGTCGATAGGCATATAGTTGCAGTCTTCAAGATATTTAATTAGGGTAAGGATTTGCTGCATACTTGGTTGTAGCAAATCTTGCATAATGGTAAAAGTGTCAACATATTAAAAAGATATATCTGTCAAGTGCCAATTTAATGAAAACTTCTATTAACCCTAACGTTAACGTCTTCTCTCACACACCCTCTCTATCACACGCACGAGCAAAACCAAAATTAAAAGAAAAATCACTCTCTTAGGATCATAAACTTAGATCTTGAACAACCAAAATAATCAACCTAATCACTTATCTACTCAAACACAAAAGCAACCCATTTCCCAAATCAAACCAAGAAAGCTCTTTCAAATCCTTTTCTGTCGAAAAGAACAATAATTCCATATGTATTGGTTTATATTCAAATCCAATTATCAAAAAAATCCCATTACATAAACACCCATATTTCTCGGTATTTATCTCTTCTCAATTCGATATGCTTGGAGAGGATGAGAGGTAAAGATGTCAAAACTCAATGAAAAAAAGAAAAATGAATCCAACACCTCTAACAATAACAAAGAGAAACGCATAAATAATTTTTCTAAATTTTTTTTCTTTAAATGAAAGAGATCTGTGAAGGATTTGGCTTTGCTTTAGCTTCATTCACACTTCTCTACATTACCTACAACACAGACGAAGGAGATGGCCACTTGGGGCTTTGACAGCCAAATCCTTGTGAACCCGGATCTAATAGTGGTGCAAGTGGTGTGAAGGATGTCCAGATCTGGAGAACTAAAGGAGCAGACCAACCGCAGGTGAAGAGAGAGACAAAGTGAGCCTACATGATACCGAAATTGTATGGGGCAAGCCAAACTTATCTGATATGATAAATGAAGGCAGGGTAGACGTATATATTTTTATATTTTCTAGTTATATGAAATAAGAAAAACACTCAAGAACTAATATGATAGATAAACTCACTATCAAAGGAAACCCAAAGGGATATAGATACCATCCCAAAGGAATTTAACTAAGAACGCAGAACTGAATTTGCTCACCACTCAATGGGATACAAAATATCACCACCTAAAGAGAAATAGAAACTAAAACTTGCCACCCAAGAGTTAATTTAGAAAAAATCCATCTTCTGAAAAACACAAAGGCTAGTTCTGAAAATACTCTATAATTTGTTTTTTTTTTTTTACTCAATTCAGCCAAAAGGCTTATATAAATCTTAGGACAGCCCTTAAAGCATGGGAGAATGAAATTAGCAATTAAAAACATTACATTTTCAAGAACTTAACTCATTGTGGACACAACAGGGAATCACCATCTAGTTTTACAATGACCTAGGAACCAAGAATATAGCGTCTTCCCGAGGAATGACTTTTTCATCTTACTACCAGAGTATGGGTTCGGAGTTTAAATACGGTTTTGGGAAGGTGTTGGGCACCCAAAACTACCCAACCCTAGGGTTGGCTTCCACTTATTGTGTCTTATGTTTAATCCTATTAAAGGCAAATTCAATATTGGATCTATACTTACACACACACACTAGCATACATCTAAGCATACAATCATGGCATTGATCATCCAAAAACCTAATTATTCATCTATTATGGCCTATCACAACCCAAGCCTACGAGCATCCACAGCCGAAAATCTCATCCCATCCTATTTTACCATCCCAAAAAACTACTTTATCACTTATACCATACCATTTTTCATTACACCCAACATCCCAAAACTCTATTTTTTCCCATTTTATTTAAATCTTTTTTTTAATCTTTTTTTTTTTTCTCTTTTTCTCTTCCTTTTCCTCTCTTTCTCCCTCAACTTCTAGCACCGGCCTCAACCTCTAGCAAACCCATACCCAGCAAAATCACAACAAAAAATCACCCAAATCAAACAAGCACCAGAAATCCACCTGCCACCCTAGCAAAATCACAACAAACCTAAAAATTCATACCAAAATCACAACAAAAAATCAACACCAGCCACCCTAACAAATCACAACAACAATCCCAAAACAAAAATTTGAAGAAAAGCCCACCATCAACAATCCATGCCGATCTTTAAAGTGATCGGACTTGCCACTGCCGCCGAACCCCAACAAACCACCAATCACCACCACCACGCCACACGCCCACCGGAAAAATCCACTCTATCAAAACCCCATCAGAATGAAACTCACGCAATCAAAACCCGATCTCCATATACGTCAATCAAAACTTCGATCTCCATAGAACCCACGCCGATCAAAACTCCATCGGAACCCACCCGATCTCCTTCCGCCGATCAAAATCCCATCTGAACCCACCCAAAATCAAAACCCCTCTCGCCACACCGATCTCCATGCACGACTTGCCACAACCCACACGCCCTACGATGAACTCCATGCAAAATGCCCAAGCAGCTTCGGTGGCAAGTCTTGAACGAGAGAGGGAATGAGTACAGTCACACGGAGAGAGAGAGCTAAAGTGAGAGTGCTGAGAGAGAGTGAAGAGAGAGTGCTAAATAATAATAAAAAAATTTATTTTTTGAATTGAGCTACAGTACCATCTTAAATGTAAGATGGTACTGTAGCACAATTTTAAATTTTTTTACAATTATACAATTTGACAAGTCCGGCTAGAGCTCACTTTTGATGCCTTAATGCTAAAATATGGTTAAATATGGCATTTAGAAGTCCAACTGCGGATGCTCTAACATACATGGCATCTCATATCAACCTATCATTCATCTACCATCATATCGCATCCAAGGCAAAAACATAGGTAGCAAACAATCATGGAAGAAACACAAGCATAGAATGATCCAAGTAACATGTGATTGCATCTATGCATTAAGAATAACTCATCCAAACAAACCTGTTCATATCTATCATTAAACATACATCATGCATGTTCATGTGAATGCATGACTTACCTTGCTGCATCTTAGCACCTATGGCATTAATGCATAAACATGTGAATGCATGTTCATGACATCAAAATAAAAAACAATATTTATTTTTTGAATTGAGCTACAGTACCATCTTACATTTAAGATGGTACTGTAGCACAATTGTAAATTTTTTTATTTATTTATAATTTTACAATTTGACAAGTCCGGCTGGAGCTCACTTTTGATGCCTTAATGCTAAAACATGCTTAAATGTGGCATTTAGAAGTCCAACTACGGATGCTCTAACATACATGGCATCTCATATCAACCTATCATTCATCTAGCATCATATCGCATCCAAGGCAAAAACATAGGTAGCAAACAATCATGGAAGAAACACAAGCATAGAAAGATCCAAGTAACATGTGATTGCATCTATGCATTAAGAATAACTCATCCAAACAAACCTGTTCATATCTATCATTAAACATACATCATGCGTGTTTATGTGAATGCATGACTTACCTCACTTATCTTGCTGCATCTTAGCACCTATGGCATTAATGCATGAACATATGAATGCATGTTCATGGCATCAAAACAAAAAAAAACAAAAGATAAACCATAATTTAAACATGTGAAAGGAAAATAAAGATATATAGAGAATAGGGACTTAGATTTATAAAAAAGAGTCAAAATAGAGGCATAACATGTGAAACAAATTAGGAAAACAAAGCTAAAAACTCAAATTAGGGTTTTTGGGCAATGGTATGCGTGCGTATGTAGAAGTCTGTGTGCACAAGTCCAACACATGCATGTGCATACTTTGGCCTGTGTGCATATGCATAATGCATGTGTGCGCAAGATGGCTCAAAAATACTAGCCCATAACGCAGAAAGCACAAAATAACAAAGTAATACTTAAAACAATAAATCTAACAACTTAACATGCTTAGAAATATAAAAGCTAACTAAAACTAAGCTATATAAGCATAAAAGAAACTTAGAAACAAGATTAAAAACGAAATTAAAACAGAAAATGGAGAAAAGAGCTTAGAACTCAATACCTCAAAACAAAAGCTCCTAGGCTTGATTTTTTACCGTTTTCCTCAGTCAAATCTATTCACAATCAATGAAAAAGTAATTAGTAATCTTAAACTCAAAGATTAAGGCTAGAAAATGTCTTAATCAAAAGAAAATTGACTTGATGATATTTTTTGAAAAACTCCCTCTTTGATTCACTATTTCTAGTGAATGTTAGTGTTTTCTCTTAGGATTTTTGTGTGTTTTGAAAATGTACCATGTACGGCTATTCATTTTGTGAATATGGGGGTTTTGAACGGCTTCTAGACGATGTGATTCGTTCCAAATCTTAGTCTTTAATGCAAAAAACTTGTCTTTCATATTTTTTGGAACCCTGCATGCATGTGTAGGTTTATGCTTGCGTGCACATGCATCATGGCCGTGCACGCAAGTTGATTCGTGTGCGCACAAGTCACGGGATTCCTTGTCTTTACTTTTCTAAAAATAGATTTATTTGATTATTTGAAGTTATATTTTCCATTTTAACATTTCTCAAGTTAATTTAACATTTGCTTAGGCCATAAATCAACCTTGGGTCTTAGAATTTCAGCATCATTGGGGAACAGGGGCCCAAGTCGTAAATGGTACAAAATGCGGTGTCTACACTCATGGAAACTATAAACAATATAAATAACTTGTTTGCCTAGGAGAACTAGAACATAATGATTGAATATTTCCTAGGAAACCAACATTAAATACTCTTTGACTTCTTGGAGAAAATGACTTATTATTATCCTTCAATTATTGGAGAATTTTTTCAAAACAATGGCTTTATTTGCTAGGCTAAAAAAAAAACTTGGTTGGGCTTAAGAAATTGATTGGATTGGGATATATGCTTATTTGGAAACTCCTCATACCATCATGTTTGTGGCTACCACTTTACTTTGGTGTCACCACACCAGATTGACACAATAGCAATAGCAACACATGAACAAAACAATATCCAAGATTTTTAGAGACAACACCTTAGAATCTTCCAAAAGACACAACAACATTGACTTTCAAGTTCTCATGCAACTGATGGAGCACCTACTCTCTCCATTCGGGGCTCCAAATCTCTCCAACTCGGAGCTTTGAGAAACCGTTTACAAGATCCTCATCGACGCTTGCCAGAGCTCCAATATGAGACCGTTGACTTATATCCCTCAGTTAGAGAAGCCCGAAAGGGCTCCTACAATTATGTCGTCGGCTTCATTGCAGAGGTTGCTAACTTCATCAGCGGCAAGTCAAATAAGAAGGCGTTTGGGCTCAAAACGAAATCGTTTTCTTCATCAAAGAGGAGGGGTATTGTAATTGTTGGAGGAGGGGGAGGTGGAGGTGGAGGAAGAGAGAGAGAGAGAGAGAGGGGGGGGGGGATTTTTCTTTTGATTTTGGTTTTGCCCTTGCATGTGATAGAGAGAGAGAGTGTGTGTGTGTGTGAGAGAGAGAGAACGTTAACGTTAGGGTTAACAAAAGTTTTCATTAAATTGGCACTTGACATGTGTCTCGTTAATATGTTGACACATCTACCATTATGCAGGATTTGCTGTAACCAAGTATGTAGGAAATCTTTGCCGCAACCAAGTATGTAACAAATCTTTGCCCATTTAATTATCACCTTTTTTACTTATTCCGACTATTTAATAAAGTTAGAGGTCACTGTATTTCCGCCTATTTGATAAAAGCAAAGGGTGAGTTGGAGTTTGAGTTTGATCTATGGGCTCTCTCTGCTTGGGGTTCAAGTTATATAAAGAATGCATGTGTAACCTTAAATAATATTTTTTATTGAATTTCTATTTTAATAAATTCACAATTAGATTTCATTTTTTATACTCTCCATACTTGGAAATTTTCAATTTGATCAAAAATCAATAGTTATTTCATTTTTAAAATGTTTTATATTTCAAGTTTTTTATCTTTTAAGATTATTTATAAAAGATTATTTTATAGATCGAATAGTAAATAAAATCTAATTAAAATGGAATTTGACATGTTTTCTAATGACCATAAAGAACATGTTTTCTAATGGTGCTTTTTTTTTTTTTTTTCAATATATTAATCTAAGAAAATGTTACACCAAATATACTAGATCCCCACTCTATACATAAAAAATATATTAATAATAAAATATATATATATATATATATATATATATATATATATATATATATATATATATAAGCAGAGACCTCATATGGGACAACATAATGTCTTGCCATATGGCACTCTAATCTTGCATTTAGCCTCTTTATCCTCTTCTCATTAACTTTTTTTTAACTGTTACCCAAAAGATCACGTTAACTTCTTTTTATTGTTATCTAAAAGATGGGCTATTATTGAAGATTAGACCAGATCAATCCAAACCTTATGAAAAGCCTAAGCCCACTTATTCCCTTACATATTATGACCCAAGCATGATCATTTCCCATGTGTAGATGAAAGCCAAGAACCTAACCCACTTACAAATTCTCTTTCTCCTCCCCCACATGTAAATGAAACTTGAAAGCTAAAACCCTGACTCACTTAGAAGCTCTCTTCTTCTGTACAAGCTTTTGTTTAGAGTACATACACTCTTCAGCTTCTTTGCAAACAACAGTTTGCAATCCGGATTCAGTGATCCCATTTAACCAAACCAACATTTCTACTCATTTTTCAAGTTTAAATTCAAACCTCTTGTGTAAACTAATGGAGATGTATTTCCAAGGAAGACATACAATCACTTTAAAAGATTTAAAAAAAGAAAAAGAAAAAAAGAAAAGAAAATGTACAGTCTAACCTCAACAGTCCCACCACACTACTCTCTCTCTCTCACATTTTGAGTGGTATATTAGGATCCCCAAATTGAATATAATATTTAATCTTACCAATGAGTTACACATTGAAAGAATTGTCTTCTAAGATAACGAGTGCTTCTCTTGCTATGTTATAGAAAATGTCAAATGGTACACGGTATGACATGGTTACGAATAGTCATATTGCATTCACTATATACCAATGAGCTACACATTGGAAGAATTGTTTTCTAAGATAACAAGTGCTTCTCTTACTGTGTTACAGAAAATGTCAAATGGTATGCGGTATGACATAGTTACCAATAGTCATTTGCATTCAACTATATTAATATTAAATTTTGAGTTATTTGTGATGTTATGGTACTAGATATGAAGACCAATTTGTTGATATGACTTTGATATGCTCTTACAGCCGATTAAGAAATTAAAAACTAGCTGGACCAAATTGTTTGTGATGCCTTTGAATCGCATGTTTTTTTTTTTTTTTTTACACAAATGCATGAAAGTGGTAGATCCATCACAAGCATAAGGATGATCATAAGTTCATATGTTGACAAACAATTGAGATACTACGCTCATAGATTTTGCTAGCATTTGTCTCTTTTGAAAATCTAAACAATTTATAGGATTCTAGCCACAAATATTTGGCATATAATCTATGATGCAAAAATAATTTTCATATCCCATATGACAGGACTACAGAAATTTAAGTTAGACGCACACCAAAATTTTTTTTAAAAGTCTTCCTATTGTATTTACATGGTTTGGTTTAAAGCAAATTTTTTTTATTAGAAAGTTGTTCATTCAATCAAATATGTGAGCAATGGTATGCCATATGTGATCTTTTTACTGTAAATATTACTCTATATTTTACTTATTAAAGCAAATATATTTTTATTTAGATGTTAATTGCTATGAATCCTCTTTAATTTTTTCCTACTCATTCAATTCCTATTAATGTAAATAGTGAAGATCGAAATCTTATAAAAACAAAGTTTATTGTTTCAGTATGGGATCAATATACTTTTGGGCAAAGTTTTTTCATGCATC
The DNA here is from genome assembly GCF_040712315.1 of Castanea sativa. Taxonomy (NCBI): domain Eukaryota; kingdom Viridiplantae; phylum Streptophyta; class Magnoliopsida; order Fagales; family Fagaceae; genus Castanea; species Castanea sativa. The sequence goes on from NC_134018.1 coordinate 32,483,279, forward strand.
GCATAGGTTTCTAACTAGTTATCTAAAAAGCATAATTGTCAAATGGTATGAGGTATGACATAGTTACCAATAGTTGTATTGCATTCAACTATATTAATATTAAAATTTGAGTTATCTATGATGCTATGGTATTAGGTATGAAGACCAATTTGTTTATATAACTTTTGATATACTCTTACAGTTGATTAAAAAATTCATAGCTAGCTAGACCAAATTGTTTATGATGCCCTTGATCGAATCGTGTGACTTTTTATTTTTTACACAAATGCATGAAAGTGGTAGGTCCATCATAAGCATAAGGATGATCATAAGTTCATATGTTAACAAAAAATTAAGCTACTACGCTCGTAGATTCTGATAGCATTTATCTCTTTTACTTATTTTACTTATTAAAGAAAATCTATGCTTATTTAGATGTTCATTTCTATGAATCCTCTTTATGCTTTTCCTACTTACTCAATTCCTATTAATGTAAATAGTGAAGATCAAAATCCCATAAAAACCAAGTTTATTGTTTCAGTTTGAGATCAACATACTTTTAGGCGAAGTTTTCCCGTGCATCGCACAGGTTTCCGATTAGTTATCTAAAAAGCCTAAACTTGTCACTAGCCTTGTACCTTAATTGACACATCTCCATGCACAAAATGATTGGGATCTAAGGGGAAATAATTCGAGTGGCTAGATTAGTAGCATATTATAACTATCTAAAAAGCTTAAATTCAACCCAATCCAACTCATGGATTCTAGTTAAGTTAATTGGTAAAATCTTTTGTTGTTAAATAAGAGATTTTGAGTTTGAAATTCAAACCTCATTTACAAAAAAAAAAAAAAAAAAAAAAAATTGAGAAAGAATAATCATCACGGAACAAATTCTAAATTGAACGAGTAATAAATTTTTATCAAATAATCAAGAACTCTCTCTCTCTCTCTCTCTCTCTCTCTCTCTCTCTCTCTCTATATATATATTATTCTATCATTAATTTTATTCTATCTAAAAAGTTTAAACTCACAGAAAAAAAAAAAAGAATAAGAGATTGAGTAAAATAAGAAGGATAATATCTATGAGTACATGACTAAATGATTTTGTTTATCTATGGGTAGATACTAAATTCAAAATCAAAATTTCGAATAATTAAAAGGAATATGTTTTCACTCTCACATTACCTAAACTCTATTTTGGATCACGTGCTCTACTAATAAATTCATTTTCTATTCCATTTTCTTTGGTGCAAATTTAGGCTCAATCAAAATATGTGTAGAGTCGTACTGCAGTCAAAGTCGCAAATTGCTGAAGATATTCTGATCACAAGTCTAGAATACAATGACGTCCCAATTGTGGTGGTGGTTGTTTTTTCAATAAATGGTTGTTGTTTATGTCAATGACAGCGTAATATTGAAGGTGCTGGGGAGGGTATACCGTACATTATACACGGGGTGTATAAAATATATGTGAGATTAACACGTGGGTTCCACAGTTTCTCCTTGATGGTGACTTATTTTAAGGTAGGAGATATTTTGCCATCTTTATGGACTATACAAGACTACAAGTCATGAAATTGAAGGTGGTGCGGAAAGTATGTTATACGTTGGGCTGGCATATAACGTAAGATACATGTGCGATTGCAACGTGGTTTCACAGTTTCTCGTTGGTGGATAAAGATATTTTGCTAGGTCATAGGAGAACTTTTACTATTTGAGCATAGTTGCTTAAAATTTGCCTTTTTTTTTTTGTTGTTGAGAGAATCAACTTGGCTTTGATTTTGTAACTTCTTGTGGGAATTTTCACACACTATTGGATTGGAATTGGATGTTACTTCTTATGAATTAAAATCTAACCATATATATATATATATATATATATATATATATATATATATCAGGGACGGAGCTAGGATTTTGAGTGAGGGGGGCGAGATATACTCAAACCCAAATGCTTAAAAAATTTGTTATAACCTAAACTTTCATATTGTAACTCTAAATTAACCCAATGAAAACCAATTTTTTTTTATCCAAGCTACTTATAAAAGAAAAAATATATGTGTGTGTGTGTGTTTATCCCAAACTTTTTTAGGGGACTTCATCGAACACTTAAGCTGTAATTATCCTATGCTAATACTTTAAGATAAATTTCATAAATCATTTAGAATCCAGACAGAAACTCACAAAAAGAATCAAAATTTAATGAAAATTTGAATAAAGAAATTGTTTTTTTTGTAAAAACATGGAAGTATTGAACAAAAATTGAGTATAAAAATTTAAAACCAAGCTTCATATATTTTATATTGTGCTTTTTCTCATTGGGCCAAGGGGGGCCATTGCCCCCCTTGGTCCAAACATAGCTACGTCCCTGATATATATATATTAAATAAAAGTTTAATAAGTTATGAGTATTTGACGTATGTGACATTTCCGAATTGACTGGTTTTATAATTACAAATTATTTCATAATTTTTATGTCACAATTCTGATGTTACAAATTGTGAATCAACTATCACTTTTACATAAATTAATTATTTTTTTTCATTAATTACACTGCCATATCATAATTATGATAAAAAATTGTGAAAAAATTTATTGACTTAGACTTTTCCTACCTAATTTGTCCAGGGAGCTCGGTCCAGCAACATGTATAGTATTAATATTTCTAACCATTTCACATTGAGAAAAAAAAAATCACATTAACATTATCCTTTTTTTTTTTTTTTCTTTTTGAAAATAACATTATCTATTTAATGGTTTGTTTGGATGGAAGGAAAAGGAGGGAGAGTAAAGTAATATTGATTAAAAATAAGCTAATTTTATGCTAAATTTACTGTACTTTACTTTCCTCCTCCTCCTCCTCCTCCTCTTAATTCAAACCAACCATATGTTATGTGTGAAATGAATCAATTAATGGGCAAAGAGCTTACTGATTCACGGTATGTTTCCACTCAATTCAAACCGACCTAAGTTATGTGTGAAATGAATCAATTAATGGGCGAAGAGCTTACTGACTTACTGTATGTTTCACTTGAGAAGACGAAAAAAACAAATGATATGATATGATATGATATATGACACTGAACCCACATGTTTCACGCTTGACAATTGTGGCGCCTATCAAAAAACAATGGTTGGGAAACACTGGGACCCACTTTCCACATTGGGAAGGGACCTACCTAGTCTTTAAATACAGTGAGCCATCTGAATTAGATGAGGTGTGAGGCCAATTACCACAGGTTTCCATCTCTGTGGCTTACTTAGATTCATCACATAATGTAGACATCTTTTATCCAGGAACTATTATAAAATATACTATATCTGTTTTTTTTTTTTTTTTTTTTTTTTTTTTTTTTTTTTTTTTTTTTTTTTTGCTGACTGATAGCGTAAACTATAAAATATAGCAACTTGTGAAAGATAAAAAAATTGTTAATAACTCCCTGTAGTCTTGAAAGCTAAAAGACAAATAGAAGTAGTAGTTGAAAAAGAGAGAGAGGGAGAGAGAGAGAGATTCTTTACTTGAACAGTTGAACTTGGTGGACTGTTTGTTAAGAGCTTTGAGGCTGTCTTTGCTTCTGTGGTATGTGAGGCTGTACCGTGTCCTTCACCATAAATGTTTATGTGGAATCCAAAGCTTTGCCCAAGTTTGGAGTTCAGGTAGTCTCAAAGTGTAATCTTCGCCTAACTCTTTAATAATAATCTTCACCCAACTTCTTACATATATACATGCCTCTCTTTTGATATATTTTTTCTGTCCATGCATGTAAGTCTAATATTTGTTCACAAATAATTTATTATCTTCATTTTGAGTTTTTCTTGGTTTGTTAATGAAAAGTACATTAATGGGCATAATATAAAATATTGGCAATCTTTGCACGTATTCATGTTAAATATTTTTCTGGGGTTTCTATGCTGGTTTCCCATGTGGTTGTTAATTTTTAGTATTCAAGTTGGTCAAACCTGGATTTTAGCTCCATATATATAGGATTTGTGTATGTTATCTGGTGCTGAATCTTACTAAGTGTTGTAGATTCACTGTAGTAGTTGAATTGTGTAAGGGAAAAATTATATAAATTTATTTTATTTTTTTTTAATTGGATAAATTTCTTTATTTTGACTCTTCTAAGCCTGTAATCACAAGCTCTCTGTGGTAATCATATCTTCATGCTGACAGGTATTTATCATCTTGAACTCATGCTGGCCTGAGCTGAACAAATAGAACCTCTTGATTTGTAGGCCTGGCCATATAGTCATGAAAAGGACACTGCTTTTAGTGATTTTTTGTATATGGGTGCCTATGAATGTATTGGGTAGGACTGGGAATACCAGTGTTTCTTCTTCTGCAAAAAAAAATGTTGTGAATATTGGAGCTCTATTTACATTAAATTCGGTTATCGGAAGGTCAGCAAAACCAGCGATTATGGCTGCAGTCGAAGATGTCAATTCTGATTCAGGTGTTCTTCCAGAAACAAAATTGAACCTCATATTACACGATACGAATTGCAGTGGATTTCTTGGAACTGTGGAAGGTATTTATTTCCACAAGCTTTTGTTTCTTAGGCTATGGAGTCAAATCTTTCTCTTAGCTGTGGTCATTGATTTTATAAATTTAGAAGGGGATCTTTGGCCTTTGAATTTGGGGTCTCTTATTTATCAAATTAGTTTCCATTTTCTTTTTCAATTTCAGTTTTGTATTTACTGCCCTCTTTCACCTAGCACATAACCTTTGAATGGTACAATCTAGGATGAGAGTACTATTGTGTTCAAAGTTCAGTTAGTTTTTTCTTTTATATACTTCAGTTGCTTAATATGATGCATATCTCGGATTATATGTATGATATCAGCACCTTTGGAGTCTTAAGTAAGATAAGAACTAACTAGGATTATTTGTACGATACTACTTCTTTTGTGTGCTCTCTCTTGAAGATTGGGGGAAAAAATACAGAAGTTTGACAGGGGTGTCCTTAACAATGTAGCTTTGCAGCTGATGGAAAAAGATGTGGTTGTTGCAATTGGGCCACAATCCTCTGGTATAGCTCATGTCATCTCCCATGTTGTTAATGAACTCCATGTGCCACTTCTGTCATTTGCAGCAACAGACCCCAGTCTTGCTGCACTGCAATACCCATATTTCCTCCGCACTACACAGAGTGACTATTTCCAAATGTATGCAATTGCTGATTTGGTTGAATATTATGGCTGGAGGGAGGTAATTGCCATCTTTGTAGATGATGATTATGGAAGAAGTGGAATTTCTATATTGGGTGATGCCCTGGCAAAAAAACGTGCCAAGATCTCTTACAAAGCTCCATTCCCTCCTAAATCCCCCAATACTACAATTAACGACTTGTTGGTTGGAGTAAACCTCATGGAATCTCGGGTGTATGTTGTGCACGTAAATCCTGACACTGGTTTGAATATATTTGCTGAGGCTAAATCACTTGGGATGATGTCCATTAGCTATGTTTGGATTGCAACAGATTGGCTTCCTTCCTACCTGGATTCATCAGAAACAGTTGACACTGACACAATGAATCTCTTACAAGGGGTCATTGCTCTTCGCCATCACACCCCAGATACTGATCTTAAAAAAAAATTTACGTCTAGGTGGAGTGGCCTAAAAAATAAATCTAGTGCAAGCTTCAATTCTTATGCTCTCTATGCATATGATTCTGTTTGGTTAGCAGCCCGTGCTCTTGATGCTTATTTGAAAGAAGGTGGAAATATATCTTTCTCTAATGATCCAAGGTTGCATGACACATATGGAAGCTCACTGCATTTAACGTCACTCCGAATTTTTGATGGAGGCCAACAATTTCTCCAGACAATTTTAGGGATGAACTTCACTGGTGTAAGTGGTAAGATTCAATTTGATAAAGACAAAAATTTAATTGATCCAGCGTATGATATTCTGAACATTGGTGGGACTGGGTCTCGTAGGATTGGTTATTGGTCAAATCATTCTCGTCTCTCAATCATTTCTCCAGAGATCTTATATTCTAAGCCCCCCAATACTTCCACCAGTAATCAACATCTTTACAGTGTTATATGGCCTGGTGAAACTACAGCAACACCTC